>NC_050596.1:11035000-11205000 GCF_013368585.1 Megalops cyprinoides | reverse complement strand
CACAACGACTGCTCAAAAAGAGCACTTTGCAGTATTTCTACAGAAACATTTCTGCAGTCGAAAGTGCCAGTTTGTAGCAATGCATCAAGGTGTGCTGTCCTGCTTTAAGGATGCACTGGCTAGAAAAGCAAAAACTCTGAAAGACAGTGGCCGATCTGCAATGGCAGGACACAAGGAATGAACTCGGGGGGGGCATTTCAAAGATGAAAAAACCTAATCTAGGGCAGCCAGACGAAGGTTCCACTCTACCCACTTCCACAGTGACTCAAACCTTTCCATACTGATTAACTGCATATTTGAAAAACTAACATAAACATTACGTCCAGCTGTAATTTTGATTTAATGCTAATGCCAGCGGACAGTGCTGCTGGCGCTCCACAGAAATCATCCATCCAAGTGGTTTACGCCACATTTATAGTGATGACACCCTAAACAATTTGATCCGTTTATGTCTTATTGGGCTGCACTAACAGACGCTGACATCTTTTTGGCCTGTGCTAACACATGCTGACATCTCATTGGCCTGCACATACACGTGTTGACGTCTCATTGGCCTGTGCAAACACATGCTGACGTCTCATTGGCCTGCGCTAACACATGCTGACGTCTCATTGGCATGTGCTAACACATGAGAACATCTCAGTGGCCCTCACCTGGACAGGCTTCTGGATTTGGTAAGAGCTTTGCTGATGACCAGGGATGGGGCAGACTGCCGTCGCTGGGTGAGGGTCTTCATCTTCTGAACAGGGGGAGAGAGAGAGACAGAGGGCACAGTTTTAGGACTGTACAGATAAATACTCATTCCATTGAAAGATGGGCAGAATTTTAGACTGATTTTAATTCACATCTACAATTCATTATTGTATAAACAGCAATGTCTGCATGAAATGTTTAATGATACACAGTAGCTACACAAGAGACACAAACAATTTCATACTTTTCACATCCATGAACATACCGTAAACTAAAACAGGAATTTTCAGTTGTGTTATCAAATGTTTGCAAGCCAGTAGGCTGTAATTCATTCTGGGTAGAGAATGTGTTCAATAATGTAATCAAGAGAGTAACTGTATTTTACTCTGGGTGGATTTTATTCACCTGAAGGGCAGAGAGAGTCGCATTCAAGTGATCTGAACTCAAGAATTAACAGCTGGAATCAAATGAGGAAGGAGATTACTTTCATCTCAAGGTTTCGTTTGAAGCTCCAAACTGGCTCTGAAAAAGAGTCTTCTGCCTTATGTTGTTTCTTCCCCATAATGTAATGTACTGCAACAAATTGAATAATTACTGAGGAGGGCCCCCGTTCAAAGCAACCAATGAATGGGGCTTCAGAAGATTATGCAATGCTGGTGAATTGCCACAGAATGGCATGCAATAATCTGAGAATAAATATAATTGAGTTAGTCAATAGAGGCTTTCTGTCTGTGAGGTACGCTGGCGCCTTTACGATTCTCTCCATCGATTGATCATGTGGACACTGTGTCTGCGTTTAGTGATGACTGTGGAAATTATCGTGGCAATAAGACCAAAAAGAGGGGAAAAAGACATCCTTTCAGCGAAAAAGACTGAAAGATTTTTGGTTTCACTACATAGATAAAGAAAACCATCCCGGTTCATCTGTGAGAAGCCCATCTAAAGCACCACCAAGGGGCTTCCAGTTAGAAAAGCTTTCTCCTTTGGCTTATCCATGCTGTCCCCCTTTTCCCCACCACCAAAGAAAGAACAAAGGAGGGTGATTTGTGTCTTTGTGTCGACATTGAAGAGAAACAGAATGTGTAGAATTAAAAATTGAATTTATTTTTCTGCTTTGAATTTTTATTTCAATCATTTCCATTTCTTAACAAGGTCCTGACTAATGTAGAGACATGACACTTATTGCAAGGAGTGTGAGTGGGTGTGTGTGTGTGTGTGTGTGTGTGTGTGTGTGTGTGTGTGTGTTGGGGGGGGGGGTTAATGGAATCCTGGCCCAATTCCCAATCTGGGTCTCTTATAAATCAGTACATGCAATCCTCTCCAGTTTAATTAGATAAACACACACTCCATCCTCACCTCTGCTGATGTGTGGTGATCAGACCTGGGTGCTGAAACATGTAACTACATCAGTTAAGCTATCAGTGAACGTGTTATTACCTTTTCATCAATATATGAGCCATTCACTTAACAAAGAAGTGATTAAGTCTGGGAGAGGGGCTGTAATTCCTAGAGCAAACACGTCATCTTAAAAGGCGCGTGTTCGACACAAAAACCACTTGACAAAGGTCACAGGCAATGTAGGAGACACTGTTAGAAACGAAGAAGAGGGCGATTTTATGTTATATACTACAGCGTGACATAACGATTAACGCCACGGGATATTTTTAAAGGCTTGTTCTTCTGATTTACACGCGCACATACAATTCAGCGAGTCAACATACCAGGTCTACATATATCCTGTCCTCTACCATCTCCAGGGGGCGCGTTTGCCAAACTACCATTCAGCTCGCCGATGGGTGCTGCAATAGCAACTTCTGACCACAGGACTACCTACGAGGGCGCTATTTGCGAGGTCTTTCAACACTGAACATCGCAGCGGACCCACGAGTTTTCAGCGTACATGACACGCTTCAAGGATGCATGCTGCCGAACACTGTTTTTAAACAAAGATAAACGTTTCGTAACTAAAAGCTATATGCGCAATGAGCATACGCGGAGTCTTTACATTCATGACACTTAGATAGACCTGCTCCATTGCTAGTTAGACAATTCTCAAAATTCACTTTTTATACTGGTAACATACTTGAAATCTTGAAATACTTATGGTAGGCTTCAGAACAATTTTTTTCACAACACAAAAACACCGCTGTGAAAAGGCGACACGTGCAATTATCTGCCCCGCGGGCGACAAGAGACAATTTTCATCAGCATCTTCATTCCTCATTTGTTGAGTCGCAATAACCTAAGTTGCTATGAGGAACTGTATTTAGCCTACACTATGAAGTAATCATATCGATTCACCTAGAGCATGTTAAAGATTTTTTTCTGAATTGCATTTCTCAAAGCTTAAGATATAGAATAACATGCATAACATATTGACTATTGCAGTGCAGCCATAGACGACATCAAATCTAAGATGAGTTCAGGCACTCTCATTTATTGTATGTTCAATAAATGCCATTAATTTACGTGTAAAATGGTGTCTGATGCATTTACATTCAGTATGCTACTCAAGTGGTTTCAGCATGCTGGTCAGAGAGCCAGCTGGACTTTTGAATGACTAAATCAATTTAGTAAGCAGTTCTGAAGCTTTAACAAAGTACCATAAAAGTACAATTATAAAACGAAATTACTAGCTTCAGAAACGAATACACAACAGGAAACATTTCATTTCATTACCGATTTTTTTTTCTGTCAGCTCTAACAAGGCAATACAATATGTGTTATAATATCACTTTTATATTAACTGAAAAATCTATTAAAATAACACAATATATGCTGCTTATATAAATGTGCATTATGGCTATCATTCATGATGATGAACTAAAAAGTAAATCCCAAAAAATTCCACATGAAAGACGCGCTCCAGGCGCAAGCAGTAATCACGCTGAGTCTGTGAACCCCGTGGGTGTAAAAGCGCGTTATTCCCTTCCCCGAACGTAGAGAGTTTATTGAAAACAGGGCGCACACCCAACCGCAGCTGACTGGGCTCCAGTTTACGGCTATTTCAAGAAACTTCCCTTCGTCTAAATGAAAACCTGAAGTTCAGCAAGATATCACTGGGAACTATTTAAGTATAAGTTGAGTTTAACCGCCTCGTAACCATCCCTTCACATAGGGGTCATCACCAGCCTATATTTATCCCGTGGGACTTATTTCATACATAACCTTTGTTATGCATAACCATGTTATATAAATGAATATTTTTGCAATTCCGGTTAATTTCCAACACAACGTGTACTTGCTCACCAACGCGCCTAACTGGTCTGCTGTAACAAACTTTAACATTTTGTTAGACTACGGGTTAAAGGGTAGGTACTACAGTGTTCAGTGGATCTGTTCAAAATCTACGCACTCCTGCAGAATGAGGTGTATAAGGTGTGGTTTCCGAATATTGCACTACAGGATGATTGATTCACGATTACCGGGGAAATACAGAATTCAGTACTACAACGCATATATCCGTCCTGATATTGTTTTGATATAATACATGCAAATGTGTATTACCTCCCACGTGCATGTATTGCTATGCGCCATGCAAACACAAATAAAACACCCTTCCCGTTCACAACTGTGACATTAAAATACATCCAAGAGGGAAACATTTCAGGCTACCTTTTTGCTCTCGGGCACAGCGCAGATCTTGGTTTCTCCTGTCAAAGAGGCGGACCGACTCTGTCCAATATTCTCCTGCTGAGGTGACATGCTTTCCATTAAGACCGACACTGTATGTCCAGGAGAAGACGTGCCTCAGCGCGCGCGCTCGTTCCCATAACCATCCAAACTCGTCCGGCCGCAGAATCAAACAAACGCGCAAAAATCACACAGCACTCTCTGAGTCTCCATTTGACTGCGGCATGTCTCACGGGCGCATATCACGCATAACTGTATTCGCTGTAAATGAATGCGATGAAAACGTCTCGGTTCCAGTGAGGCAATAACGGGAAAGATCGGCTGAGGTCTCTCCGCTCACCCCGCTTGCTCCTCGCACTGCTACAGGACTGTGTCGCGTACTCGCTTTGACTATACAACTACAGTGGGATTTGCCTCAGTGATTTGCGGAGGGCGTATGGGTCCCGGTGACGTCAGTCGGCGAGTCATGAAATCAGAGCTGTTTGGCGAACTGTTTGAAAAGCGCAATTATAATATTACAGTTAGCAGGCTACATAGAGGAATGTAAAAATCGAGCCAATAGAACCCATGAAGAATTTTCTTAAGATGATTTATCTGTCCAGAGGGAGTAGCCTTGGTATGACTGACCACGCTATGAGCACCTTTGTTTCAACAATGTTACAGACATTCCATATTTAACATACAATATTCCGTTTATTACAGCAAGTGCAAAAATTTAAAAAGGAATTTATGGAAAGGCTGATGACGTGAATGCAGGTGAACAAGACGCTATCTGAGCTGGAAAAGCGAATTTGCCTATCAGGTTGAAATGTATTTCCAAGCTGAACATTTTGATGTTTGATCAGATTATTTTCTTTTGCGAGAAGTACAGTAAATATTGATTTTGGAAAGATGTTATCATTGTGTAAGCTTTGTTTGTTTCGGTTAGCGCCTATTGAACCGAACAAAGATTATCCTGTACATTTGTAATCTCCACCGAATACATCTGACATCCAAAATTCGGTGTGTATCACCTAGCAGGTGGAACACCGAGAGGTGGACTCGTGCCCACGTAAATAGAAACGTAGGTAACGTATTTGAGTCTCGTTTACCCTCCGTTAAGTAAGATTTGTTTAACTATTTAAGGGCATGTGTATGCTATGCAATGTAAAACAGTCGAATATGGGGATATTCATCTATCATGAGACAAATAGCCCAGGAGTTTGCCCTTTTAACCGTAATATAAGGCAAATCAGCCAGTTGTAAAGAATCGGAACTATTATTTTATCGATTCTTAGTTTTCCATGATATGGAGGCTGTAGTATCATGAATAATTGTGATTTCACACTTAAGTGTGTTGAAAGTCTTACGAAAGCGAGAATGCAGGAGGAAACACCAGCGATAGAGGGCGTTGCCATTCTTTAACTTGTTTGCATAAGTCCGTAAGCGTGACGTTTGCTGATTGACTGACAGCTGTCATACGACTTGCATTCTAGTGAGCTTGTTGCGGTACTCGTGTTCCGATGCGTTGCGTACGGGGAACTGCACAGAAACCTTCATAGCTAACGCATAACGTTATGGTATGATACAGCAACATAACGTTGCCATAATATCGTGAAAACGTTAGCTGGGAAGAGGCTGTCTAAAAACAGTCGTCACAAGTTTTCTGCTGAGTACAGTAAAAGCGAGTTTACAAGCGAAATACTTTCCTGTTGTTTTCGCCTGAGCGTGTGTTTATGTGTATGTTTTCTTTCCCCCTATACTTCCATAAAAAACACATCTTAGCGGATAAAAGAAGAAAGCCTATCTGGGTGTGTCAACAAACCGCGATTCTGCTTGCCAAGTGGCTTTCATAACTTATGCACTGTGTGAGTTAGCTTCCTGTCTCTGTCCATGTTAGAACGCATACTTTTCTGACGGCCAAATCGGACAGTTTGTGTTCTGAAAATATGTTTGTGGGACTTTTTTTGTTTTTGTTTTTGTTTTTTACACTAGGCCCAAGTGCAGGTCTGGTCATACCACTGCAACAACATTTGGAGTGTTCAATTCCTATTAGCAACTGTACATATATCTGCAGTAATACTAACTCTAGTTTCAATAGTTTCAGATAATGGATTATCTAACATGTCTGTGCAGGGAAAACCTGTACATCATGCTCCCTAAATTCTTCCATTTTTAAACAAAACACAAACCTCAGAGCTCTCCCAAAGAAGCAAGGAATGAATTGGTATGAATGATTATCATCCTACAAGATTAAATGCATTCAGCATATTTCTCATCGCTCATGTGGACATTTTCCATTTATCTTGCATGTACTCATTCTCTGTAATAATGCAGATATGATTACTGCCAGAGAAACAGTGTTGAGAAGGAAGCCCTTTTTTATGGCAATTGGCATTGCCGAAAATAGCAGCACAAAAACAATTTGCACAGCTTAGCTCCAGTCTTTCCACGGCTTTACTGAGAAATGTCTCCCACGCTCACAATCCTTTTAAAACTCATCTCATCTGTGCCCTTTGACCCCTTCTGGCACAATGTCACATGACAGTGCACGACACCTCAGGAAAAACAGCTACGATCCAGCTCACATCAGGAAACCACTGACCTACTGCACACCCTCACTGACTAAAAGGGAGGGAAGCACGAAACTGGCTTGAACTGCGGGGTGATTTCTAAAACAGGATGGCAGGTTATTAGCATTATTTATCCATTTGTTTATTTGATAAATAATCATGTTCAGAACAATTTACAAGCATACAATAGCAAGAAACTGCACATCGAATTGATTTCAAATGAGAGACAAAAACGTAGACACATAATAAGCAGTAGCACAGCGACTAAAGACCACACAACAGCGTAGACATTTTCACACTGACCAATACCAGCAGAAGTCTACCACCTTGATACGGCATCAATATTCTCAGGAACACATTCACAAAGGCTGCACATGGTAGCTGGCATGGTGGATATGTTGGGGTGGTGGGGGTGGTGGTGATGGTGGCGGGGCGGGGGGTGGCGGCTGGCATGTGGGGGTAGTGTACATGATTGGTCCATGACGGCAGAGAAAAAGACATTACAGCCCACAGCATCAACTCTGAGAAGGCAAGGAGTAAGTACTAGTTTTACTCTTTTACAACTGAATCCCATACATACCTTTTTGTCTGCTTGAGATTTGCAGGACTGTGGATGTGTGTGTCCTTCTCCCTTCTAACATTTAAGCAGCAAAACTCAGGAAAGAGAGGAATTACGTAAGAACGAGGGGAAAGAGGTGTGTAAACCAAGGCGTGAGAGAAGGGAGAAAGGAGGAGGGGAGAAGATTGGGAGAAAAAAGAGCAGTACAAAGACAGGAAACAGAGAATCTGCGGAAAGAGGGAGAGAGACGGTGGGTGCTTTAGCGGACAGACAATCAGGCTGAGACTGTCTGCCCCCCACAGCTGTTTGTCTCAGTGTGGAGCTCCTCCTGATAATCTGATTAATGCCGCAGCACCTAAATAAGACTGCAGACTAGCTCTTAATTACAGGGCAGGGGTAGGCGCTGTGTCGCGCTCCAGTGACCAAGCAGAGAGAGCACAAAGGGGAGCGGGGGTCATGGGGGGGGACTGTTTAAATCGGGGCCAGAGGTTTGAGTGTCGTGTCAGAAAAAGAATCCAGGCTCTTTTTCGGGTCCTCCTCCTTTGGGTTTCTGCCTCGGAGGGGAGGGTTTGTGCGGGCCCGTGTGGGTATGCGGCGGTAGTCGTGGTCGCGGTGGTGCCCCCTTGTCTATATGCAAGCCACAGAAGGAGAGAGCCCCATCCGCCCATATACAGGACGTTCAACCTCACGACCAGAGGTTTTGTAATGAAAGAAAGGCCTCTGGTGTAAACAAGGGGAGCATGTCGCATGGGGTGGCGGTGTAGCATCGTGGTAAGGAACAGGGCTCATGACTGAAAGTTGCTGGTTCAATTCCCTGCTGGGACACTGCTGTTATACCATTGGGAAGGTACTTAACCCAGGTACTTAACCCATGTCTGGCTGTATAAGTGGGTAACATGTAAAAACTGTAACCTATGCAAGTAGCTCTGGATAAGAGCATCTGCTAAATACCAGTAATGTCATATAATGTATTGTCCATGATTTTGTCAGAGTTTATCCCCAGGTGCTCTGAGGACAGAGCAGTCGTAATGTTTGGTGTCGTGTTTTTCACCAGTATTAAAAGCAACCAGGCTGAACACTTCTTCCAGAGTGTTCAGCTCGGTAATTGTTGTAATGTTTAAGGGGTTGGGGGAGGGACCTGGGGTGTTAAAGATCTGGTTCAACTGCAGCCTCCTGTCCTTTTCAGGATAGATAGCGCTGAGCTGGCCATACAGAATACTGTGCCTTTTCGGTGATCTTCGCTCCCCACACACGCTGTCGGCTTTATTGTGCAAGCAATAAAATGCCTTGCATCTCCACCTGGACTGATCACCACAATAACAGCATTAAAAGAATCTTTACAGACTTGCGAACTACACTACTGACCATAAAGGGTCTTTCAATTAAGCCTGATGAGCTTTCATGAGCAGGGGATGTTATCTGTGCTGGTCTGAGATTGTGGTTATCACGCTGTTTGATTTAACACAGCGGTGAAAGTTCTGTGTGTTCCCCCCGTCTCCACTCTAGTGTCTCACTGTCAACAGGAGCCTGTCCCACCTCACAGTGTTCCAATCACCCCACCCCCCCATTGCAGCATTCTCACCCCCTCTGTCTATCTGTACCAAATCCAGACAGCTTCTACCTCAAACAACCACCATCCATAATTTGGTGCTCTCAGTCAATACTCAAACAGACAAGTTACATTTGCTACAGACTCAATTTGGTGAAGACAGGAAGTTCAGAACCTCTGACAACTGTGCTGTCACCTGGGATGTGGAGTCCGGAAGCTCTGGTCACTAACACACAAGCTCACCCTTCCAGTTCCACTTCAGATGAGGGCCAGTGGTGACAGGAAGCCAAGAGTGACACGTGGGAAGGGGTTCCCGCTGGGCTGTAGATTGACAGAGTTGTCCTGCAGCGGTGCAGGTTGGGAAAGGGTTAAATAAAGAAGGCATGCTCTTGCAGCTGATAAAAGGCATGCACGCCCTCGGAGCGCTCACTGGCCAGGGACAGAAATAGTCCTGGAATCAAAGCGTGGCGGTTTTTTGCTTCCGCCCTCAAACGGCGCGGCCTCGTTATAATTGCACGCGTCCCCCTGCCAGGACGGTGGAGCGGTCAGCCCTTTGCCGCCTCTGTAATTAACCCGTCCTGTTTTGATCAATCACACGCAATTAAGCTGGACAGTCACTTGTGGTGTTTCTGTCCATTTAGATGTTTTTGATTATTAAGTGTGGTTTATGAGAAATTGATATGTCACAATAATGACTGATATGTCACCTAATGACCAGGCCTATCAGAAATTGATAGGCACAGTATTTTTGGACTGGGAATCAAGGAAGGTATTTTTACGATAATAAAAATATATTATGTTCTTTTAAAATGATTTTTGGGGGATTTGTATCCCTTTATACTCATTGCACTATACAACTTTTCAGCTTCATCAATTGCTCGATAGTCTCGCCTTTGCCTGAGGAACCACTGCACTCATGTAGAAGCGTTAAAGCATGACAATTACAGTCCTCAGATATACTTGCATACAACCAATGGCCATGTTTCACACTACAAGTCCCACAGTGCCCTGGGAGGGCAGATGCTGAACATAGAATGGATGCATCTTCATCAGCAAAGCAATTCATAGGTACCTGGAAAATTGAAGGGTGCAGGGTGCATGACAGCCCAAAGACCAGGAGACACTGCCAACATACTCACCCCTACCCTGACAGGCTCCCTGTCATTGATCGAGTCCAGCTAGCTCATGGCACAGCTGGACACAAGCCAAAAGCCCTCAACTGACTGACCCAACTTGGACCCCCTAAGGGTATATCACTTCAATGCATCCCAGTACACATTTCCTGTCTTGACGTAGAATTTTTCTGGCTGAAAGTAACAAAAACATATTCTTGAAGCATATTAATAAATGTGAACACTTAATGTATCAGTTGCTTACAACTTTTATCAATGGTGAGGGGGAAAGGAGAGGGTCGAGGAGGAGGTTATGACAGCGTGGCCTCTCCCACAGAGCAGTCAGGCCGTCTGCATCTGGCCGCGACTCCGCGCAGGTCAGGTCAGATCAGAGAGCGGAATCCGCAGAAGCAGCAGACAGAAGTCCCTTTGGCCTGGCTTGTGTCACTGTCACACTGACAAACTGCTAGCGGATATCACTGCTAGACACACCAGGGACAATCAGCTGTGGTCCTGTAAGGGTCGCTGTATCTGCTGGCTCGTTCAGCTGCTCAGCTGCAGCATCAGGGCTACTCAGTTCTGGTTCTGGAGGGTCAGAGTCAACAGGTGTCCTTCCATTTACAGAGTTTATAGTAATTGCATGATTCAACCTAATCACCATCTTCACCATACGTGTAAGCTTACCATCAAAGATTCTGGAAGGGCCAGTGGACTGGAGCTGGACTGGACTGGAAATGGACTGGAAACCTGGAAATTACAACCATCCAGAACCAGAGTCCGAGCCCAGACACAGCACAGACGCTCCCCAGCTAATCTGAGCCCAGACCTCACAAACACGCTCAGTCCAGCTTAGAAACAGGGACAGGCTGACGGGCAGCAGTCTTAACTGTTTGCCCCTGAGTAAACACTTCAATGTGTTTAGTTTAATCTGATTTATTTCGTGACACAAAAATTACATACAAATAAATTTATAGAGCAACTTCGTATCTTGTTCTCGAAAGATAACAGGCAAGTTTCACAACTCCTTTACAAAAACACTGGTTTAAATATTTAACATAGATGGGCTGAAGTGGCTCAATTAGCTTGTTCTGACTGCAAACTGAGCCCTCCACCTCAGGTTCAAGCCCACCTGTGCCATCAGACAACAGTGATCAGAAGCCCACAGCAGCGGTGCAAATTACTTTCTCTCCTGCAGGGATAGGAGTTTTTAGGTCACCCAGGGCTATCTCATCTCCTCAGGCACCCTGAGGCTAATCAGACGCCTTTGAGCCCCTCAGATGACATCTATCCTCCAATCCAATGATAAGCGACTGCCTTATGTGCCTTTGGTGCACTGTGGGACACGTGGTGAAAAAATAGTCGCACCAGGGCGTGTATCAGTGTGTGTCAGAGGTTTGCACTCACTATCTCCAGTGCTCCTACATGTGGGCAGAGGCTGTCATGGTGAAACAAGCTTAATATGAAATTTATGATTCCAAACTGGGGGATCAAAATGGGAAAAGGCATAAAAAATTACATGGTACTGCTGCATCTATATATTTGTTGCTTTTTTTACATACTGCACATGTGGTATGTTGGTTCAGCATATGTATGCTAATTGAATACAGGTGTTGGAATTTTCTGTTCTGTGACAAAATAGGAAATAGCATAGGATTGGGATGTGGTTGGAGCTGTGTGTGTGTGTGTGTGTGTGTGTGTGTGTGTATGTGTGTGCATGTGTTTCTCCGGTTCCTTTAGCCTGGCTAAAGTTTATGGGTGTACCCCCAAAAAACACCCCTTCTCTGTGAGTGTGGATGGGTGGCATGTATTTCTCCTTTGAATCATGGGAAGGGAATTTCCTTGCATGTGTGATGTCACTGACGTTCTTTCAAATGCATGGTGGCCTGTGCAGGACAGAAGGCTTGGGGTCCTGATGGGATCTCAAACAGGCCTCTGAATCGCCCATGACTAATGATACTTTGAAGATGCTTATGCAGTGAGGTGGATTGTGTGGGACATTCATTTTAACAGGCACTAGCTGGACCAAAAAAAGAAACATTCAATCGTGGAGGAACCACAAACTTCCATAAGACTCAATAAAGTCTTTGTTGCCATGGCAGAAAAACTGCTACTGTGCAGCAATGAGTGAATCATATAAAAAGTCTGTAGTCTAAAAATACTGAAACACACACACGTGGGGTAACATATATCACACCACACATTTTTCCTTCTTTTAATTCTAAATAAAGTTAATGCAAAGTAACAGCAAGCAGACAGCCATACCACAGCATCTGGACAGAGGTTAGCATGTTGGACTCTCGACCTGAGGGTTGTGGGAAGCTGTGTGCAGTAGTGATCAGAACTCTGGACTCTAAGGGCTATTACGTAAAGTTCTGTGAAGTACTACTTCCTTTTCCTTCCTCAGACTTTGATGTCCCATCTATACAATCCCAGCATGCACTGCCAAATAGTATAAATTACTCCCTCAGTGTAGATGATCGTGGAAAATTAGTTTCATTCTGGTCAAGACCAGTTTGGACCACAGATTCTAGACCACGGATTTTCCATTCAGGAAAATACACATGGATACATATTTTTATACTATTCTTCAACTGTGTGTGTGTGTGTGTGTGTGTGTGTGTGTATGAGAGAGAGAGAGAGAGAGAGAGAGAGAGATGCTGTGAGTGAGTTACTGAGGTGTAGTGTAGTTCAACTGTAATTCATGAAAATTTCCTGCAATTTTGTACAACTACATTACCCATGTTCAGCACCTACAAATACTGCATAAATCCAAAGCTAACAATCTTTTACATAGTCATTTAAAGTACAATTCGCAACATTAAAAAGGATCAATGTGCTAGAGCTCTGACCGGTGAGTTATAGTGCTTGTCATTGCCATACCTCTGGTTCCACCCACAGCACCATCTCAGCCATGAAACATAATCACAACTCTATTGTAAAATGTTTATTTTCTACTATAAACACACTCCTCTGCTAAGAGTAAGAACTGGAGACAGAATTTAACATGGGATAAACATGCCTTTTACCGCTTGAGACACCTGGGCCTGTGGCCAGGCTGTTATCATATCTGGGGTTGGCAAACATAATGTTGGCCCAAGCCAACTTTCTATGGAAAGGCCTTTGGATCACCTCAGGTATTGCAAGTCAGTGGAAACATGGTTCATCATAACACAGTCCCTTTCACTAAGCTACCCAAGCTTCCCAAATTCAATTATGCGCTTAAAGGAATAATTATCTATCTCTGAGGAATGTGTTGGGTATTCCTTGTCTCTGGGGATGTTGGCAACTCACTTTATTGCTTTCCAGGAAAGCCAGCTGAAGTCAATTGTCACGCGATCTTATGGCAGTAATGTGACCTGATGCAGAGCTAGCATTCAATAACATCCAAACACGTCAGCACTGCACATCCTGTCGGTCAACTGTAAACCACAAAATGAAGCATTGCATGTGACTACATAAAGGGGACCATCTGAAGCATGTGTTCCACTTCAAAACATGGCATCAATTTAGAATAAGAGGCTGTTCTACTATTATGTGTTTCCAATACAATCGATGGTAAACGAAAAAAAAAAGAAAAACTTCCATTAAATGCGCCTCCACTTCACCACTGTCAGATTCAACACCTTCCTAAGTTGCAATTTAGGGTGAAATCAGAAGAGCTGTGAAACCAGAAGTGTGAAAAACTGAAGAAACATGAAGCTCTACAGTCTCTTTCTCAACAAAATATGAATGTGCTGCTTTCTTCTTGTTTCTGTTCTTTTCCAAATCATAATAACTTTGCAAAGGATAATGACTTTCACAAAGATCAAGGCTTTCCATCTTTCCAACTTAAGATGAAATGCAACCCCTTGTGAGTGGGGCATGGCAATAGGTTTGTGTGTGTGTGTGTGTGTGTGTGTGTGAGGTGGTAGTAGTAGTCATACTCATTTTCCCATTCTCACACACACACACACTGCTGTTTAGTTTAACCACATCCTAATTACATATCTCTAAATTCACAGTTTAGAGATTTCCTAAACATTCACCTAATTAAGCTAGCACTGACTTTCCCAAGACTCAATGTAATATACAGTTCATCTAACACTTTATATAATCTTCCCTTTTACAGATGTGTCACAAATGAGTTCTGCAGTCTGTACAACATAGCTCTACAAAATACCGTCAGGGCAAGAGCTATTTTTAATTGTTTAAGGACAGTTCACCAGAGTGCATATGAAAGAGTCAATGCACTGCAGAGAATCATTACTGTAAAAAGCATCAATGTGCTGCAGAGAATTGTGAAAAGAAGTCAGTGCACTGCAGGATTGCAAAACTCAGTCTAAGAATACAGAAGTGATGCATTATCCTGTACTTGCTATCATGTATTGAGAACATTCTCTTTTACCCTCTTTACAATGTTGACCAGAACAGCCAACAGAGGTTTTTCCAGGGCTACTTACATTGGTGTGGTAGAAATCCCCACAGCTCAAAGTACGGGACATTCGTGGCCCCCTGGGGTTGTACGCCCCCTCTAGGCACAGTCTCCATATTCACTGAGAAAGGATATGTGCTGTATACAAGCTCTGGTGTCTGCAGCTCCTGAAAAAGGCTACAATCTGATAGAACCTCCTGTTAGATATAGGCTCCAATTATATACAACCTGCAATCAGGTACAGGTTCCCATCCGATAAAATCTACTGTCCAATACAGACTTCGATAAGGTACACACTTCAAACCCGTAAAGCCTCCAGTCAGTTACATGGTCCAGTCATATACAAATTACAGACTGGGTGTACAGTTGACCTGTGATGCCACAGTAACAGGTAAACCGTCCAGATGTTGCACAGAACTCAACAAACCCCTGGCTACACAAGGTCCTCTGTGGTCTGTCTACAGCAGTCAGGTGAGGGCAGACAACTCAACTGAAAGGGAGTTCTATCAGATGAGCTTTAGGAGGGAGGAGTTTAGCTGCCAGACAAAAAAAAAATCCCTTCAGTCCTGCTGGTGTGGGAACAAAATGTCAGGTCTATCACTAATAGCAGTCTCCTGTGTATGTGGGGTCTGTGTATTTGTGTGTGTGTGTGTGTGTGTGTGTGTCTGTGTGTGTGTTGTTTTCTGCGCGCACATGTGCATGTGGGTGTGAGTGCATGAGTGTGACAATTTCCGTAACATATTAAAAAAAACACGTAGGTCAAACATTCCCTCTCCAAAGATTCCAGCTGTCGTCAGGATGACAATCCTCTGCGTAAAGAATAAGGAAAGACATTTTATCTGTGGAAGGCTGACGAAACTAACAATTTATTAGAAAGCAGGAAACACGAGCAATTTGCCTCTCTAGGGAGAGGGCTGGAAGCGTCCCAAGGTGTCATGCGCAGCCCAAATGACTTTAGATAAACAGCTACAGAGTTTGCCATATAGCTGGATTCGGAGAGCTGGAATCCAGCTGGAATCTGCGAGGATAAACGGAAACATGGGTTAATGTAGAAGTGGACAGGGAGGATGACTGTTAGATAAACACAGAGAGATTTACTGATCGATTCAGAGAAACCCATTCCCCAGCAGGGAAGCTGTGTGCCAAGTTGGCAGATGCAACCCCTGGTGTAGACGCGTTCGCACATAGCACCTTGAATTCGATTCGGGACGGTATGAAATGTTCAGTTGAGGCAACCCTGCAAGATTTGGATTGCCAAAAAAACTCTTGGTGGAAAATTCATCTTGTGAACAATTACAGACCTCATCCAAGACCCTTCCTCTCTTTCTAAGAAAAGACTGGCTTGGAGTGAATTGCATGACCTTTTCAAATAAAAACCTTTCTCACATTCTTAAACATGTGTCTCTGACACACAGTTGAAGGAGTCATTCACCTATAATGCTGAAAGATCGCTTTATAAATATGGAATATTTTACACTATTCCAGTTGCTTGCCTGTCACACAGCTTAATGTATTCTACTGTAATGCACTTATACAGCCTCAGTTTAAGTGAAAGTAATCTGAAGCAAATGAAGTGTTACGGTCAAGTGTCTGAAGAAATCACGAAGACCAGAAAGCTATCTCAGGGCCTTGCATCCTGCATTGATGTAGGAAAAAACCACTAATAGCATTCAGACTGGCACATTAGCAGCCTTTATGCTAAACACCAAAGCAATAGCTGTCATTATGTTCCGGCCTCTGTCTCATCTCTTGGAGTAATTATATCATTAGTTCATTCAAGCTTGATTAATCTTCAACAGACAGCTGCCCTCACTCACCGACTAACAAAAAAGATAAGATAATGAGCCCCCAGGGAAGAGCAAAATCCATACTGTCACCTCTTGTCTTGCCTCAGTCATTACCCTGTAATGCAGAGTGCATTTAAGTCTCACTTTTTTTTCTCTTGATATCCTCCTTAAAGCAACCGTTAATCTCAAACTTGTCTAAAGACAAAGGGGTAATTGTTGTCACAGAGTATCAGCGGACCTAATTAGCACATCAGAACTAAAGGCTGAAGTTTTTCTTTCTTGCTAATTGCTGTCTGGTGTGATGATGGACGGCTATGACACCAAGGGGCCACCGAGTCTCTCTCGCTCTCTCTTTCTGTCTGAATTCAAATTCAAATTCAAATTAAAATCTACTCTATTAGTATGCCCATAAAATACAGTTTTGTTAACAAAGTGGATTTAAAATGAATATAAACAGCAAAACTCTAAGTGTAATATAGCTCCCTTTTAAGAGATAAGGATGGGGCTTTCGAGTGGCTCAGTCAGCTAAAGAGCTCATTCTGAGTACAGGTTGAGTCCCATGGCCCGGGATTCAAGCCCAGCTGTGTCACCAGCCAGCAGTGACCGTGAGTCCATGGTAGTGGGAAAATTGGCTTCATTCTGGGGATAGGGGGTGGGTACGCCAGTAGGTTGCAGTCATCTCTCGGCTGCGGTACCCTCCGGTGGCTGATAAGGAGCTTGTGAAGTCCCTCAGTGACGTAAGTTAGGATGTGTCCATCCTCCGATTCATGCCTGCCTTGCTGTTCTGCATTGTGGGACTTGCAATGTGAGCGACATCAGCTGGCTGCCTCCAAGTGTATCAGATGGTTCCAATTGCATGGACACATATACCTCCAATATCTGCTTGCAACCCTGGGGTCATTGAGTCTGTGCTTTGTTAAGATTTGTCTTCCTTTTGGGTTTTTCATCTGTAGGTATTCTGGGTAGGTAGCTGTCGGTGGTTTTAATGCTTCTGTGTAGGACACCTCAGCATTTAAGTTTCTTGTGGGATTTATTGCCTCTTGGCCAGTCTTCAACATACTGTATATGTTTCATAAGGTAAGGCCAATTTAGATTTAGGATGTCTTTAAGATCGTTGGTATCTGAAGTTGATTGGTGTGTATCTTTTTTTCCCCAGTAAGCCTCAGAAACAATTGGTCCAGAGGATCCTTGTCTGATGCAATCTGTGTAGACCCAGACCTTTGCAAAGTCACGGTGCCTGCCTCCCACTCATATTCATTAGGCTGTCATTGCTGTTTTTGTGTGCAGTTTTGAGTTTATATTTCACCAAATATATATGTACTGTACTGATATTATGAATCAATCTACCTTTCCTGGTATTGAGATCACCATCTATTAAGAGCCCACACTTCTTTTTGCACTTCATGTTAGCTGTCTTCTTTACTCAGATTTGAGACATTAGGTAAATATTTACTTTTCACTTTTACTTTCCAAAATTAGGATTAAAATATAATATAAAGTATGATGTAATACATTTATAGAGTACTTTTGAGTTTTTTTGTTTGAAAATACCTAATATAAATCTAATTAAAAAATGAGCTAAATAAAAAACTAAAACTAATTTAAAAATTCTTTTGTTTAAATCTGAGGAAAAAAACACGTGAGAATTGTTGTGTTGGTATTACACATCTGGCATTACAAATTTAGCATGCCAATGCGTATACTCATATTTTAAAAGAATTTATCAAGAACGAAACTTTCCCATTCGGGAGGCCTTTCTGTTTAAATTCCACTGACCTACTGTAGCTTATTTTATTGCCATAAAGTTGTTCGGCAGATCTGTGGAATTCCTGGGGCATGCATGCGGTTCATTGTAAAACAGTCTGAACTCAGATAAGCACCTAGAAGCGTGCATTCATGTGGTTCAAAGCGAAAGGGATAAGAAAGTTTACCATGATACTGGCCTTACTATATGATAGGGCAAATCAACAGAGAGAAAATATCTGAGATTCTGGAGTGAGGTCATAAATGACGGCATTTTGGAACTTCAGACCCGGCGTGTCATAGGTAAAAGCCTTGCATCTAACTGATCAGATCTTGGCTTTCTCAAGTCAAGTCTGGAATCTCATTGATCAGGTCTGGGAAGAAGCTGTCTGATCCCTCTCTTTTAAATATTGGAACCAATCACAGAACAGTTACCGGTCACGGTGATGCACTGATTCGGTCAAAGGAATGTGTTAACTTGCTATTGGCCAAAACTGCCTGTAATGCTGATACGTGCCCTATCTCCTCTGATGTACAACCACATAATTTCAAAACCAAATACTATTTCAGGGGATTAACCCTGCAGCTTGAGCTTTCACTGGCATATTTCCCCTGACTGCAGTTTGCTCTGAGAGCGCATACTGCAATTTTCCAGTCTCCATTTTCCACTTCATCAACTGAAGCTTCTGAAATCTTGCAGGGTGACAGCGTAGCGCAGTGTTACATTTACTTTACATGACATTACAATCATTTAGCAGACATTCTTATCCAGACCGAATTCCAGCACAATCGAACATAAGTGCATCCATTCAAGTTGAATGAGCAACAGTGTCAGACCAGGGTGACAACACTCCCAGACCAGTGAGTGTGAGAAGAACACCATTCATACCCTACCACAAGGTAACTTGTGCAATCTGCCTAAGCAATGGAAGCCAAGTATACTACAACAGACAGCAGTGTTACTCTGAAATATTCCCTGGGTAAGACCATGAGTAAAAAAAAACTATTCTGTAGTCATTAATAAAAAAATAATAGGAAAAATAATAACTGCAATATGCGTGAAAAACCTGAGAAGCTGAACACACAGTATTGGAGTCAAGAGTGAAAACATCCAAGCAGTGCTCCAGACTTCTTAACTGAGATGTTCCTTATTCACAGTGCTGCAGGCATCGTTTAGAATATTTTTGTAACAGCGAGAGTTCTGTATTTATTGTTTGTTGTTTCTGGCAATTTTGATGAATGTCGGGTCTCAGAGCTTTTTGACAAATGTGTAATTCGTTAGATACGACTTTTGTGCTAGTATGAAAAGTGTTTTTGTTTTTATGTGCAGAGAAACAGTATCTGATGTCTCTCCCTTGTTGGTTAGTATGTTTATGTCAAGATGGCGGCAATTATCTTGGCTGTTATGATCTTGTTTCAGTAACTATTTAGGGACATGGAGAGGAAAGATCCGGAAAATAGCCAGCCTGGGACTCATTGTCTCTGTTTGTGTCCACTTAAGAGAGGCTTTCAGACTAAATAAGCAGGTGGAATTACCATAATTCTGAACAGACTAAACACACACTGCACAATACTGGCCAAGCATGGAGCACCCCATACAAAAACTTTACTTCATATATATAGACTGTTGGTTACAAGCTAATTCTGTGGACACACAGGACATCTTCATCATTACATTACATGTGTGTGTCATTGACCTATTTTTACATGGTATATTAATTCATTTTGGATGGCATCCACTTTAATTCCGGCATATGACAGAGTTTTATTAATCTAATTTTAAACATACAATAACAAGTCAAATAATTCATTTGTTTGGACAAGTTCCAACAAAAAAAAATATGCCCAGCATACTTGTTTTTTGGGATCACAATATTTTAAGTAGATGTATGACTCTACTCGGCTTGTAATGAAGATATTTCAATTCACATTGCCTTGACCAATACAGCTGAACAGACACGGCAAATGAATGTCCTACTATAAATGCAGTCACATGTCAGTATAGGATTCAAGAGTATGTGGCAGACATTCACAGCACTTTTTTATAGACTGAAATCCTTTATGGTGCAGCCAAAGAAAATCTTCCCAAGTCCAGGCTTGCCCTGCTTTCAGATGGATAGACATATCGCCCCTCTTTCCTCTTCTCTCTCATTCCTTTGTTTTTGTTTTTCTCCTCCTTTTTCTTGATCACTGAAGGGGTCAGCACGTAAGTAACTGGTGTAAGTGCTGAGCTCCTAACTGCGTTTCAGCTAATCTAATCTTCGGAAATTTAAATTCTCTACCTATGTCTGGGACCTTTGGGTTTTAAAAGAGCTGGGACACCCTGCAGGACTGGGGTTGAGGGAGGCTGGAGAAATCTAAGCAATTTCATTATACCCATCATGTTTCTTCATCAGACACAGCGCTGTTTCATAAACAGACGAGACAGAGCAGATTTCACTTAAAAAGGGTTGAAGCAGGAGAATCCAATGACCCTGTGGGACCCTGGCTGAAGACCTGCACAGGGAGCCTTGTGCCTCTGGTGAGTGCGCCATTTTGAAGGACGAGGAAGACGGCACTGTCGCTGGCAAACAGGAAGTTGCTCATTGCTCTGCTTCTGTCCAGCTGCATTCATTTCAAGAGCCCATTTAAACGAGTCAGTAATTAAAACACTTCAAAACGGCTTTCAACACACTGGCGGAGACAGTTTCCAGAATGCTCCAGGGCTTCTGAGGGCTGAGGACTCTGTATCAACCCCCACTTCCCGGCTGCTCGCTTGCCTCTACACATAAACACACACACACACACACAGCGCACACACACACATACACACACACAGACCCCAGCTGTCGTCAGGGTCACCTACAGTATGGCATCCGTCAGTGGAGAACATGGACGTCCATGAAGGAGGTAAACGTGGATACACTTCCTTTCTGGCTTCTGCCCTGCCCCCCTGGTCCCAGGGACGTGAAGACACAGCAGAGCGTAGCTGTGTGACTCAAGCCTGCCATGAGCGTGAGGGGTCAGTGCTGTCACGTCATCTCTTCCTCAGCTCCGTTTCGGTGATCGCGTTCAGAGTCGTTTCACTTACCCCAGCAAGCAAGCGGGCAACCAGTCTCCTGGAAAATGAGCGGTGCAAACAACAATATGTATTTATGTGTCTCTCTTGCAGAAATAATTCGAAAATGACTTGACCCTGACTGTAGGCGCCCAGCACTTCCAGCAGAAAACCAATGGACCGTCAACTAGCTGAACGTGACGGACTGTTAGGCTGCTGTAGATTTGGAGATAGGCTGCCCTAAAGCTCCAACCCTCCAGTCTTAATGGAGAGCAAACAGTGTCACAAGTCTTTGAGTTCTTTTCAGTGCGTTTGTAGCCTGGTCGCCATGGGCATTTCCTCTCTGCATGAAAGTAAAGGAATTCCATACATTGAGAATGTTGAGGAAGAACAGTCAGGTGTGATGTCATAATGCAAGGAATGTCTAATTTGTGGATTGGACTGACAATTACAATTACATGTCATGAGTGGTCCTAAAATGATCCTGATAAGTGGATTGCTTTGATTCTTAAAAGCAAAGTATTTAATCAGTTTTAACATAGTGGTGAGTCTGTCACAGTGTTTTTAATAAATATATGTGTTTGATTCTTATACCAGTAATTCTTATGAAATCTCCCATGCACAAACACTTTAAGTCCAAACTGAGCAAGAACTCGCAAATGTGTAGCACAAGCCTACAGCCCCACATTTACTGTTGAATAGCAATTAAACAGACCAGACCTATATCAAACTCTGCAGCCCTTATTCTGACCCAATAAACTCAGCTCGTAACACTCAAGTGGTTCACCCAGCATTTTCTAAGAAAGGGGGAGGGTTCATGAACTTGTGTTTTGATTTTTTTTTCTTTTTTTTCAATGCCTCATTTGTTTTCTAATTTTGTTATTATTAATGATGGTAAACATGAGCAGCTCTTCCAAGTGCAATAAATACAGTGTCTGTCTGTCGAACGCCTGTGATCACTCTAACGCGGTGACAGATCCAAGCATTTTATCCATTTCATTAAGATGGAGTGGCAGAAATGTTCGCCAAATACGGTCATGAAAACCATGGCCTCCACAGCTGGCATGGTATTGTTTCTGATGATCCCCTTGTGGTATGTTAGTACTTTTTATTCTCTCAGCCGACTGACAGCACTTTTTATATATTCACTGACTTACATATATTCACACATATTTTTATGTCATGTTAGCATTTCTATTATCCTACATAGTATCTCGACTGCCTTTTCCTGGGATCAGAGAATAATTGTCCGGTTTTTTGCCCAACTGGTCTGCGTTTTTCCCGTATGAAAAATCCACTGTGTTTTTTGTACAGTGTTTTGTGACAATCTGAATTGTAAAAATGTGCTACAACAAATACAATTCATTCGATTTGACTTGATTTGTTTATTTACACTGGTGCTGACAGATAGCTTTTAGTTATAAAGGCATCTTCACAGATTTTACAGTCCTTTGTGCACCCCCACCACAGTTCCAGAGGACACGCTTTCTGTCCAATTCACCTCCGCCTCTCTATCACCGCCTGTGTGCTGCACTCCGCTCCACTCGGCCCGGTCGCTGTCCTCTCTCGGCGCAGCTGTACCGGGAAGCCATTGGCGCGCCTGTTTTAGAAAAGCACCCTTTTGTCTGTTTATCTGTTTGCGAAGCTATATTCTACAGTGTGTACATGATCCCGACCAAAATCACAGCCTCCTCTGGGAGACCTTCATTGTGTGGTCAGGGCTAAACACAGCTTGCGTGAAAAGGGAAAAGTGACACTGCCTGGAATGATGGGAACTATGCACGGCTCGTTCAGCTCAGCCAGCTCTCCGCTTCGGCTGACAGAGGCAACATTAATTCCTCCTTGGATGTGAGTATGATAACACTGGGGGCTCAGGTACGGAAGGTCGTGGGTGCAGGGCAGTTGCTCTCCTTTCCCAGATCTTTGGAAGACCTTGCTTCTTCCCTCATAGGATAGCAAGTACTGAAGGCATTCTCACTCACATGTGATGGATGACAGCTTTTTGCACACACATTTATGTGCATGTGTCTGTGTGTGTGTGTGTGTGTGTGTGTGTGTATAAGGTGGGTAGCACCAACATACAGAGACATACAGAGAGCCAGTGGTGAACCTCTCATACCCTGTTCTATTTTTCATTAGCCAGCTGTTTGTGACCACATTCTGTGCTTCCCTGCCACTGTCACCCTGGATTTGCTTGGAGCCGTCAGAAGGTCTGTGTATTCCTGTACCGCAAAGACTGAACTGCACCAGATGGAGCTGGACTAACTGCATAAACTGAGTACTATGGCCAAATGGACACCAGCTATAGTGGGACGTTTTCATGGAATAATGATGCATTGTACTGTGATAAAATATAAAGATCCGGAATGTAATTGACCCCTGCGTCACTGTCATTGTCACTCAAGCCCTCTGCGGCGACATTCTTGGAAAGGGAGCCGCACCACATACACTTAACTGACTGACCACTGTCTGGTCAAAGGAGGACAAAGGCCTACTGAATGGAAAGGAAGCTGTCATGTTCATGTGGCATCACTGATCATATGAGCGGCAACAGGAAGCACGGAACAAAGAAAATGAGATGAATAGAGAACAAACTAAGGGCTACATTCTCCTGTGACCCCGATATCTGCAGTGTTACGCAAGTGCCCACCACGGCAAACAGAGTCAGTCTGCTACCCCTGCAATGGGTTCACTGCTAAATAAAGGGGAAAATGTCATCAAAGACTGTTCCACCTCTTACATAACAGTGACAGAAGGTTCAGAACAAAGAGAGGATCCAGTTCTGTTTTAGGACACAAACTTCTGTCCCTCGAATTAATTCTAAATACCTGCACTTACGGAACAATGCCTGCAGCCAGAGAGAGACACAGTGGGGATTGTGTGAAAGGAGCAGAAGAATCAGCTGCAAACGGGTGATCTATATTTAAACTGGCATGCCTGTTAATCCAGCAAAACAACAAAAACAGGTTTGGAATAATGATGAAATAAAGGAGAGCTCTTTGCCTCTTCCATCTGTAGCGTACCAGCCACCGCTGGGGAACTGAGATGCAGTCTATACATGGCGGGTTCAGAATGTGCTAGAAAAACATGTCCCTACATTGTTGGAGGTGGTGACCTGTTAACTGGAGAGCGGCACAATTGGTTGGGAATCATGGGTGGTCACCCTATCTGTGAAAAGGTTTACAGTGTGTGCATCTGTGTCATTGGAAGCTTCCGAGCTTGAAGGACTAAAAACTTATCAGGTTCATCTCAGTGGGATACTTCAACTCAATTAGCGTATGTCTGAGGCCATTTCAAAGCAGTCTCTGCCAGTCGTTCTGAATAATTAGTTTGGAGTGGGTTGGAGATGGATTGATGAATAGCATCATGGGACTCCTATCACCACACACACACACACACACACACAAGGCCCTCCATATTTATTCATACAATAGGAGCAACAAACCTGATATGTACATGTCCACACAACAGTGTATAGGCAGTGTCTAAGCATGATTTCTTTGCTCTTAAAATGTTTGAAATGTTCCTTCATTTTAATGATTGTATTGTAGAAAGCAGTGCTTATACATGCATGATTGCGAGAACATGAGATTTTGGCTTTTTTATTTTAACATGATTGTTTTGGATTTTTGCTTACTGACATACAATGTCAATGAAATCAGCCTGCCAACCCCGGCCTCTGCTAATCTGAAATCTGTTCAAGGTCTTAAGGTGCATCAGAAAACACCTTTCACTTCCATCACAGTTAACTCAGACAAATCCTCTGGTCTTTGCTTCTTCACAGCCCTGATGCATGATTGAGCTCATTTTCGAAAACATATGTCACATTCCATTGCAATCAATGGTGTCTTCTACACATTACATTACGATACATTACGTTACATTCATTTAGCAGATGCCTTTATCCAGAGCAACTTCAAGCACAACAGAACATAAGTGTATCTATTCAAGTTAAATGAGGAACAGTGTCAGACCAAGCTATACTGCCACTGCATGACTTTCTGCTGCATAATCAGCCATCTTGATCTGATTTCTGTCAATTCACTTGATGATTTGTGCCCTGCCAGGGTTGATATCCATTTGGTGCCAGCCAAAGGCACCCAAGGTGTGTAATTCTGCTACAGATGCATAACGTGCCAGTCGTAGCTTTTGTAGATGAATTGTCGAAGGTGAACTTTGGTTTATGAACCACACCATATGCCTAACCCAGGTACAGGCTACACATTAGTGATGGCTGAGCTGAATGTTGTCACCCCCCACCCTAAAACCCCCATCCCAAACCCCTAGTCTAAAACACTTTTGAGTTCCTTGGAACAAAAGACACTGTATAAATGCAAGGTATTATTCCTTTAATTTATCTTAAGGCATGTCATTTATATTGAAGAGTTTTGATTAAAAAAGAGATTAGGTAAGAAGGAGCACTGGCTTATGTCACATACCAGCACACCAGCATCCTCATCTGTAAACCACCGCTTTCATAACAGGGATTAAAACACCCCTGGGAAAGAGCAAGGGCACTGGGATTGTCTCTGTCTCTTGTAACATGTTTTATGAAAAACGTTTTCATCTACTTCGTTACATAATTTTGTTACACAAATTTGGAATCTGTCTCAGGTTTTGGATCCCATTCCTCCTCATGTGTGACTGCTTACAGTGAGAAATTGGGCTCTTTGGGTCTTTGGCTTAATCCCTCACGGGAAATGATGTGATTTTATTATGGAACAAAGCAATAAAAGAAAAGAACATTCAAAGAATCCTAAAAAGTAATGATTGACAGCAAAGAAACTACCCTAAAAGCAGAATGGTGTTTCAGAGATAAATGTTACAGAGATGTGTAATTTGTAAAGATATTTAATAAGTTTAGGTGTACTAAAATTCAATAATGATGGAGGTGTTGTGCTCTTTTCTGGAGCCTGTGCTGACTACATAATAGTTTGATATAAGAGAGGGCATGGTAGGAAGTTGAGGTGGAAGGGATTTACTCAAAAAAAGAAACAACAGAGTTAGTGGGGTTTACATAATCTGTCACCTTTACCATCGGTGACTGCAGTTATTGCAGTGAATACATGTTTTATAGACAACATATGTTATGAGCTCAAAAGTAAAACAGTGGCAGAAACTTTGTCAGAAGACCAACCATTGTGTCGGGTAATGTGAAAGAACCTGGAGAAGGGGGAGAATTTCTTTTCTACACCGGCAACTAAAGAACAGGGGCTGACACAACTGCAAATAGTGTGCTCTCCAAAAAGATCTTAAACAAGTTCCCTCACCGAAATGAGATAATTTAATAACTGGAAAGGGCACAGGCGGGGGGTGGGTAGGGGGTGGAGGTTAAAAGAGGTAAACTGTCTGTGAGGTCAGGCCATTGATGAAGACACCTAAAGAGCGACCACATTCCAAGCCCTTTCTGCTGTATGCTTATTTGTACAACAAAACCATGTAAGACTCCATTAAATAAGAACACAAAGCAGGGGTGTGGTTAAAATGCCACTTATCTGGTGCAGTTTCACTCACAGGTAAGCACAACGAGGTCAATGGGTTTATGAGATACACATACCCGGGTATATGAGGTTGTGAGCTTCAGACCAGCTGATTCACCTCCATCTGTGCAACGAACAACTGCCCTGCTTGGGAAATGAAGGTTTTCTGTGACGTGAAGCCAGGTAATTGGCTGTTAACTCACATACCGACTTTGCCTCTCCTAGCATGTCTCTTACCATTTTCAGGTCCCTTCAGGTCAAAAATCATGATTTTTATTTGACATTCTCTTTGTTTGCTTTATTTGTCTCTTGATTACTAGATGAAAGATATGGCAGTTGCTTGCGTCAGTTGCGTTCCAGATTTACTTTAATAGAATTATGAATAAAATCTCAGCATATTTCTCACGGTCATAATGGTTATGGCCCAAGCCATAACGATAAACCCAGAAGAGCCAGGATGATTCTAGACTTGTGTTTGTGTGTGGCGCTTTCCTCATTTTCGTTTACCTCTATTGTTTTTGCGTCTTTAGGGTCTGCTTAACATGAGATTGCTTTGCTTCAAGGCAATTCGGGTGTCAGCGATCGCTTAATTGAGGTTATGTAAGTGGGACGTTAACCGCTCTTGTTAGGATGAAGAGGATTCCATGCAAAAACAAAATGAATAAATAAAAGAGCTAAATTAGGATTTATTTTGAGCAACCGTATGATCTGATCAACCCCTCCCCCTCACCCTCTCTCCCACCCACCTCGAGTTTCAGAGCAAGTATGAGGACTGTGATATAAAAAGTCCCAGTGTCTTCAATTCAATTTAATTTAGTAATAAGTCATGCACTTTAAAATGCTACATTCCGGTTAGTATACTATGATTCCAGTCTCTCAAAGCGTTTTAACATTTATGGTGCATCAAACATCAAATATGTAACATTATTGCAGATGCAGCACTTGCTGCCTCATTAACATTTGTAATCTTATTAATGTATTATCTCCTGTATTGTAATACAATAACTGTACCTTGGCTGGGCATTGGGTGGTAGATAATGGGGAAAGCAATGCACTGAGGCTCAGTGTTTACTCTTGGGCCTCTTTACTCAGGGGCCAGGCCAACATCATCTCTGCCCATCCCAAACAACCTATTCAAACCAAAGGGCGACCAAATTCCAATCACACCCATAAACGATAAACACATGAACTGTGCAAACAGAAAAATTGACCGCCCCATGCCCCACCTCCCGATCCGTATATGGCCTCACACAACTTTTTGTGATTTGTAAGTGTCTTCAAGGAAACTGTTTCAAAAAACGTGTCCTTTCCTTTGGCAGAGAGCCAAAGTGTGTCACAGAGTCAACTGTACTGCACATGTCACAGGGAGGACTGTACTGTCTCTCACAGAGAGAATTGTATTCTACGTGTCACAGGAGGAACTGTACTGTCTCTCACAGAGAGAATTGTACTGCACGTGTCACAGGGAGGACTGTACTGTCTCTCACAGAGAGAATTGTATTCTATGTGTCACAGGAGGAACTGTACTGTCTCTCACAGAGAAAATTGTACTGCATGTCACAGAAGGGGCTGTATTGTATCCTGCAGATAGAACTGTGCCGTATGTGTCACAAATGGGATAAGACACTGTGTCACAGAGAGAACTTTGTGTCACAGAGGTGGCTGAGTGTCACCGAGGGCCTGTACTGTGAATCACAGAGACAGCACAAGGTCTGATATTCAATTACCTGAGTACAGAAAGATAGTCAGGACACCTGATCTCACACACTGAGACACTGATGTTCCAGGAAGCGCTCTTCAGCATCCTTTGGCTCTTTATGCAGAAGAACATCCCCTCTTCTTACAGTGGCTGGGGTCAGGCTGACACCCCATCACCACCACAAAGGATACTGAGGGAATATGTCAGATATGAGGTTAACACAGCAAACAAGCCCTCCTCCATGTCTCCCTTTCATTTACCTGACAAACATGTTATTTTGACTGTGTCACACTAAGAAATTATGCAAGCAGCACACTTGCAAAACCATGCCAAACACCTCTGATGATTGCACCCATCAATCCAGGGCTGAACATGAATATGGTCAAACTTTTCATGAGTTGAGTTTATGTAGCCAGCACAATGAACTTCACTGCAAGCAAGTGGCGCTCTGCTGTCAGCTACATGAACACAAGCACTGAAACTCACAGAGGTTTCAGTTTATTGACGGCAGTCTCTGTCCCCAGTTTCCTCTCTATAAATGGTTGCTCTAAATGACCCCATTACATTTTGGCCTAATTGGGCTCATAACCTAATAGTTGCAGGTTCATCTCCCAGGCACTGGGCCACTGCCATTGCACCCTTGAGAAAGGTTCTTAGCCTGAAATGTGAAGGGGAGAGTCCAGCTGCATAAATGGGCAATGTGTAAAAATGTGAGCACACTAAATGGCTGTGGAGAGGGTCTCATATAAACCAGTGCTGAGGGACACAGCAGCAGACCCAAATGTGTGCAGTACATCTCAACCTTGCTTCAGTAGGGGGGCTGAGCTCCACGCCGCCACATGAAGCTTCCCTCTGGAGCATCTCTGAACGGTCCTGACAGAGAGCTCACCTTCCTGTTTGTGCCTCAGAGTGTTAGAACATGCCCTGCACCCCTGCAAATCTCTCACACCTTCCCCCAGGGCTTCAGCTGGGAGGAATGGTGGCACGGAGTTCACACAACAAACAAAGCCACTTCCCCTCCGGCACAACTGCTCAACACAAACACTGCTGTTCATTCTCAGATGTCAATCAGAACTGAGTCCCTGCAATGACCATTACATCATCACTGTTTTGACAATTATCTTGTGTCATAATGGGGATGGGGGTGTGGGGTAGGGGGCGGGCATTGGGGGTTTCATAAGCACACATACACACTCATATGCAAAGTACCCACAGTTAAACCCGATTTCCTTGCATAATATGAATGATGCAACTCGTGCCTACACCCTGTTCCTGTGGTCAAACGGGGCAGTTGCATGGCACTGATCCAGTCAGTCACAGCAGGTGACCTTCAAAAGGATACAATATCGATTTCATTTCAGTCTACATTCACACACATTCAACATCTCTCTTCTAAGCACATGTGGCCAGTTTGGGTCATATTTGACTCTGGATCCATTTCCACCACAACAAGGCCCTAACTCAAGGACAGACGAGGACACAACTTGACGTGTGGTTAGCCTTCAATAAGTGCAATTGTTAGTTAACTTGCTAAAAAAATTAGCATCACGTCGCTTACTAGCAGCTTACTAGCAGGCAGCCAGCTAGCTAGGTGGGAATATGGTCCAACACAACAGGCTTCAACATCCTCCTTATTTTCCTTAATTTGTAGTAAGTGTGCAGAAAGGGATCAATGAAGTGCTGATGTCTGTCTTATTGGACACATTCACTGCTCATCTGAGGCTTTTATATTTGCAGATTTGATTTCCTCCCTTCTCAGTTCGATGAACACACTTATCATGACCGGTCAGATGTTGCGTAACTATGCTCTGGCTAAATCAGGTGCTATGAAGTACTATGAATACTAATGAAGCATGAAGAACTGTACCTGAAGCTCCCTGCCATCAGTCCCACCTCACCTACAGCTGGCTGTAAGTGGATATATTTAGCATGGCCACTGTAGGTGCGTGCAACTGATAGCAACAAACTGCCATAGCGTGGATGTCCCATGGGGACATGTGTTTACTAAACAGCCCCTTGTGTCCAAACAAGTACCTGCTTTCTGTTTAAAAAAACATTAATTACGTCAGCTGCAAAGACTGTACTGGTCATACAAGGAACAGAGCCACAACCAAGTTCTTTACCTGCTGACCAGTTGAGAACTGCCACATAAATCATTGGTTGTAGTTTTCCTATGTTTGAATTTACTTTTATTCATTTGGGAATTGTTCTTATCCAGAGCAACTTCCAAAAAGTGCATTCAATTAGATTAGGCAAGTTGCCTTACAGATACTGAATCCTCAGTTGCCATACTTGCAATGCAGCGCTATCATGGGAAACATTGCCACAGTAAGTACTAGTATAAGGCGCACAAGCATGAAGCACTATGCCTAATCAATGGGTATGTACCGCCACAACCCCCAGCTGCCAAAAAATTTTGCCCACCAATATTTTTACTGCAGTAAAGGTTTACACTGCCACTTGGCTTTGCCTCTAATGTTAATACCTTACTTACATTACAGTGACATTTTACCACAAGCACAACAGCGTTTGGAAGAGGATAGGTTAGGCTTCAGGGAAACAAGACATCATCTGATCTCTGCGCCAGAAAATGGGCAGTGACTCCACTGTTCTAATTGTTGTGGGTAGCACACTCCACCACTTGGGGGCAAGGGTAGAGAAAGGATGTGATCAAAACGAGCAATGCTCCAGGAAGGGGCAGCGAGGTAACCAGTGGCAGAAGGGTGGAGTGGTCTGACTAGATGGACACCACGGCTTCAGAAAGTAAAAGTCTTGCCATGTATTTGTTCCACCCACGAACCTACACCAGCTGAATTTAATTAGCACAACTCTTTAGCCAGGTAGAGGAGCTAATTAATGAAATGACCTTGTTTGGTGAATGGCTAGAATAAATGCATGGTAGGACTTTTACTTTCTGAAGCCAGGGTGTCCACCTCTGATTGTAAGTATAAGGCCAGCAAGAAGAGCATTATAGCAGTCCAGCATAGAGAGTATGAGGGCCTGGACCAAGAGTTGTGGTGAGCTGATTTTCAGATGTTATAGTGCAGGAATATACATTCTGTTCATATGTTTGTCAACTTTATATGTTCACTGTATGACAGGAAAAGCCTTTAAAAGTCATCTTTAACCAGCCACATCTGGAAAATCCCATTTTAACATATTATACTGCGGGTGTTTATACTGTGTAAGTTTTATATCAATGTTTTTCTGGGTTGTGAACAAGTACCAAAACAGCAACTTCGTTGATGTGGCAATGAAGTCCTTGGAATTAGCTGTATTGCTGGCATATGGGTGTTACAAAAATTCCGTTAGGACTGGTGAAAATTCCACAGAATCCTGCAGTTTATCAGTTGAACTGTGTCCAACAGTACAGATAAGCTGTTTAAAGATCTCACACACACACACACACACACACACACACACTCTCTCTCCCCCACCCACCCCCACACATACTCCATATCTCTCTCATACATACATACACACATTGCCCCAAGCACACACCTGCTCATTCAGCCATACAGACACACAAACAGACACACACACACACACAGAGGCTTTCTCTCACACACACAGGGCAAAGCAGTGAAACTCATTTACTCTGGGTGAATCGGGACTATAAGCACCTCGATGTGGCAGATTAAATTAATACTCTGATTATGGAACAAAGGAGCCTACGCTAATGATAAATTCCTTTTTGTTCATGGAGTGATTATATACCCCACAAAGACAGGAGGAAAACACAAGGCTGTTTCTTTCTAAAGAACCAGGTTGTTGCAGTTATTACCAATCCTTGCTAAGTGTTCTATATGAGAAAAAAAATCCATGTTCAGTTTGAAGCCGGAGAGCATCTTGTGCATTTTCATTTTGATCAATCATTTTGTGTTATCAAAATATTGACCTGATTTAGCAGTTCAATAAAGTCGGCCGCGTGGATTGCGATGAGCTGAGAATAGTAGAGGTTGTCTGTGGAACTGGGGAAGCAGTGGAGATCACAGTTTTGGGTCAGAGGTCGCTCACACTGTTGCTTTCATATCATCCCCGGCGCAGATTTATGGTCACTCTGTCAGGAAGGTCGTTTCCTGGGAATTTGGAATGCTCACTTGACCTAGTTATTGAGCGGTTTAAGAGCTTGGTTGACCCAGATAAGACAGTGTGGTTGAGGGGCAAGGGGACGACTCCACTCACCTGGGCCGGTCTCTCTTATCCTCTCATGAGTGCTGGTGTCTGCTGGGTCGGGATTATTTGCTTCAGACACACTCTCTCTCATCACACCCAAGCACCAGTCTAAATGCAACAAAGAAACATGGACTATCAGGGTCTGGGGTTTATGTGGCTTCTCCAAAACATTGTTAAAAAACTTCAGTGTAATGGTTCATTTAATCCATTCTTTGCTGTCTGTCATGCCACGTACTTTTGTCTACACTACTGAACACTCCTACTGCCCTATCAGAGCCATGGCATAAACCTCCAGGCATATCAGAGCCATCCTTGGCAATCCTATCAGTGATATCAGTGATCCTATCAGTCTGCACTCATGGCATTGAGAGGCATCGCTTGGCCAAGCGGATGGCCACACCCTCTGTTGCCAGGCTGAAATTAGCTACTTAATGTACAGTCCAATTGTGGGGATATGCGAAGGAACATCTTCTCTTGAGATGGCTGCACACATGGTTGTACTCCCACCTCTTTGGTCTGGCACATTGACTGTGGTTCTGTGGTTAATGATGTTCCTCTAATGTCTCCTCACTTTGAACAGATGGAATCCTGCTTCTAGTGCATATGTAGAGACACGTTTGCCTCAACTTGGCTAGCTGTTCTGCCTGCTGCGAAATATTGTAAGGAAATATTTTGCATAGCCATTTCCTCATGGGTTTGTGTTCTTTCAAGACCTGGTCGATAGATACCGGACTGACACTATGTGCGTTATGGCCTTGTATAATTGCTGCCTGGATGTCCTTCAAATATACTGCCCTGTCTGTAACTGCCATATCTACAATGGCAGCCTCCTGTTCAGCAATGAAAACCTTTCTTTTGACACCAGATTATAATTGAATACAGTGAAATTGTGAGGGTCAAAGAGGATAAAAAATACTTTCATGCATATTGCAGAGTACTGTAATAAGGTGAATAAATATATGGTCACTTATCTCAATATTGTAGTTACTGATGTCACAAGTGACATTCTTAGGTGCCAGGCCAAGTCTAATTGAGAGGCAATGCTTTAATACAAGGTAAGCAACAACAGCACATACTGTAAACATGCTTAGAAACATATGTACTGTATCTTCCCCTTTGAGCTGCTGTACCACCATGCTTACAAACCCCTTTCCTTTTATAGGCTGGCTATGGTTGTCCTCTTTCTCTCCTTTGCCTTTGCCCTTAGACTTGCCCTCATCTTTGGCCAACATTCGCTCACTGGTGATCTTTATAAAAATGATTATGGATCAATTTTTCATCGAGCAACTGAACAATGAGGATTCATACATACTTGTGAAGGTAATTTCTATCTGCTACGGATGAATGATCTGATCTCATTTGACAGAACTTTACAAGTTGACTGTTTTATGTAGAAAGTTGCATTCACAGCTTTGCAGAAAAGTATACTGCTCTGCTTGTTTAGATTGTGATGATGTTAAAGTGGAGCACAGTTACACTCACATTTATTTAGCAAAACTGCAAGAGTACAAAATAATGTAGAAATACCTGTTTTAAACATCTGATTCTGGTAGGTTCAGATTTGGTTCAGATAAAGTGAAGTTTTATCATTACCATTTAAAGTTAAATAAAACGTTGGAACAAAAATGGAAATCCTTTTATCTCTTTGGTCTGTTCATTCACCATTTCATAAAGCTGTACTTAGATAATCAGCACAAATATACTTAATTAAGGTTTTATAACAGTAGAAACCTGTGCTTGAAATTAAATTAAACAGTCCTCAATTTCCATCTTATGCCGGAGGACTTAGCAGTTATTTGGTTACACAAATAACCACATTTTGCTTGCTGGATTTTCCTTGGTCAATTAGGCTCGGCTACAATGCCAAAGGGTATTGCTGCAGTCTTCCAGCAGGGATTCTGAACAGCAGCTTTCAGGTTCACGGTCTGGTGTTACAGCTTCTGCTCCATGTGCTTCCATTAAGCAGGATTCCAGAGCCTCTCCCACATCATCTGTACTAGGACACAAATAGGACTGAACACACTGCTAAAATTACACCACCCTAATTTTTTTTCACTAAAACACTCAGCAAAACCCACAATTACAGAGCACTCAATCAGTCTCTGAAAAATACTGTGACTGGGGGAAAGTTTTCAGAAGCCCCATAATGGGCGGGGCTACCCATGTGCTGTCCATTGCCGGTTTGTATGAACCAATCAAAAAGAGTCAGCAATTCACAGAATAACACTATGATTGGTTCAGATCATATAGAGTGGCTCATATTACATGGTAGCGGTAACCATTTTGGGGTTCATGAAGACACTTTTTCCACAAAAATATAGCATCCCAGTCTCTTAAGCCATATGGGACCAAGTATAACAAAATAAGGCTCCAGAAGATGGTGTTCACATGGCCTCATTCTGGAACACATGTGATCAAGCGGTTCATTTGTGCTCCCAGTTGTGTCTGGGCCAACTTTTGTCCTTTAATGTTGTTAACATTCCAAAAAAAGAACATGATCAAAATGAGGGTGTATCCAGATACAGAACAAAAAACCGTCTGATCAGATCTGCCTTATTTGCCTGATTCTCCAAGCATCACTTCCTCAAGACTAATGAAACCAAAATGGTGCCAACAATTACATGTCAAGGCGTAAAAATAGACGTGGCACTCTCTCAACTATAATGAAATATGCAGGTAAATTACAGCTCGTAATGCACATGCGGTCAAGATCAGTTTATTTTTCATTGTTCCGACGGGCGAAGGGATGGCTTTGAAGGATGAGCCGGATTAAGGTATCACTTCTATTCACATGAGTTTCTCGTGATGGAATGGTTCTGGAGCTGCGCCCTTGGAGCGGAATGGACTGTGCCAAGGCAGGTCCAGGATATTGGTCTGAAGGGAGGCATGGCACTGGGAGCTCCAAAAACCTTTCCTAGAGCACACCTCTCCCCCTACAACATCAATCCTTCCCATCCAGACACATTATTGTGCAAACACATTGGTCCGGTGGCTCACAGCTATTCCTGATATAATATTCTATCAACGCCAGAGTTAATTGTTAAGCTCACCATCTCTCCCCTGACAGAAATGTGCTTTATGCATTGCTTAACCAACCAATAAAGGTCGGGTATTAATAGCTATTAATAACCTAGTCATACTGTACATTCCTATGCGCTCCAAATGCCACGGCTAACTCCCTGTTAAGTCAATATCCTTGGAGACTTGTATCAGCTTCTTGTTGATATCCGCATTGCTCAACCTAAAGAGATATACAGAGTATGGAGTGCAAAGATCAGTGGAACAATACAAAGTTTAATAAAGGTTTGCAGGTGTGTGGAACACATCGATGCGCCTTTGTATACAAAACATTCCAAATATGTAGAATTCTCCATTTGATTTACCTTGTTTCGGATGGTGGGTTTTACATAGCCTTACAGATCATGGGTTTCAGGGAACTCTTTTGAAGATTTTAGATTGGCGTGTAGGCCGATCTGCTGTGAGGAGGATGGAGAGGCAGGGGGGAGGTCCCGTGCGGAGTTCACGTTTCAGGACGTGGTCTGCTCAGTCTCCATAGCCAGTGACCTACATTCAGAAATTCAGTGGGAGAGTGGTGGAACCTGTGGTGTGGTGAAATTCCCATGAAGCTCTCATTCCACATTGTTAAAAAAAGCAGAAATATTTACAGTCTGACTTAACACTGGCTGACTTCTGAGGGCTTTCTACTTATTGCTCTCCTCTGTGTTTGGTCGGCCCTATGGTCTGTCAAAGCAGCAGCTTACAGCCTGCTCTGTCACTATGGCTGACCCCCATTACCAACACCATTAACGTTCCTAAAAGTCATATCTGAAATTCACACCACATGAACACGCACCTTGTATTATACCCCAAATCAACCATCTGTATTTCCATTATATTTCAAACTGCCAGCTCAACTGTTATTCAAGGAGACATCCTGTGATTGTACGATTGTACAATGTTCCATATCCCGTGTCCATTCCACTTCACTAAAATTGTTCCTGTCCTTTCCTTGCACTTAAATCTGATTTTTTTCACAAACCTGTTTGTCACCGCACGCTATGATTGCCACAGAGCATGGGTTGATCACACTCCATGCAGAAGGTGCCGTACAGGAACTCCCTGAGGGACAGATAAAACTTTCAGAGCAGAACTACTTCCTTACATGCCGAAGTGGAGACAGTGGTTAAGCGAATTCCTCGCCCCCTCTATGCAGAAGCAGTGTTAAATACTCACAAGATGCAGCTGTGCAGCAGATTGGTGTACTTAAGGTCCAGATAGTGATGTCACTGGCCTCGTGCCCACCTCTGCTGAGAAGTGCTGGGGAGAGATGAATGCAATATGTAAATAACTAAAGGTCAAACAGAATACATTTTACACAAGTCCGGCGAACAGGCACACAGAAACCCAGGCCTGTACTTTCCCTCTGACTTCCAGGAGTTTCGTTTAGGTTAAGGCACATCTTATCTGATGAAATTCTGTGAAATGTACTAATGTATGTATGCATGTGTGCAGATTTAGACAGGGTTGTTCTCTTGTGTGGATAATCGTTGGAGTCTGAACACTGACTCTGAATGACGGGTAGTTTCAGAGTCTGCATCCGTAGCAGGATTATCACTGGATTATAAAGGGGGAGAGTGGGGGTGAGAAGGAGCAGCTCACTAACCACAAACCACAAACAATTCTGATTTCCAGATGTATGTGTGTGTGTGTGTGTGTGTGTGTGTGTGTGTGTGTGTGTGTGTGTGCGAGTGTATGAGGGGCTTCTTGTGGCAGCAGTTCATTGATGTACAGATCAAACTTCCCCACAAACTTATTTTAGAAACACAAGTCGAATGCTTGACCCATACAGAGAACATATGTGATGGCAATATCACTGCTGTATGCTAGTGGTGTTCTGCATGTGTGGCCTTAAAAGCAAAGAGGAAAAGCTATTCTCACTGAGTGCTCAGCAATTCTGATTTTCCACTCATTCATCAGCCACAGGCTAGATGCAGCCGTTTTCCACAAAAGGCCGCAATGAGTGCACATCTGAATTACGACATAAATAAAGGTCACCACTGAGGATCATAATACATGTGTGAAAAAAAAGTCTTCTCAGCTCTCTTTGGTTTACATGAGCGTAGGCTCTGGGAACCATAACCTGACACCTTGGAGAGAGGGGAGAGATAACTCAGAAAGAAAGATGAAGAGCTGAAATCCCCCAAGATGCCTTTCACCTTCATTCTCCAAGTTTGGAAACATAAACAGGAGTGCTGTGGCATCCTGGTGGAGAGAAAGAGGAAAAATGGATGGTAAAGACATTGTGACCATTAAAATCCATGCATGTGGCCCTATGGGAGAATTTCTATTACATGCTTCGCCTTTGAAAGCCTATTCAAATTTGCTACAGTGTTGAATTTTGCTTTTCAAGGTTGTCGCTGCATGAGTTGTTCCTTACAGAAGACTGGAGGCTAGGGATTCCCAAACAGGAAATATCAAGGTAGCGATCCCAAATTAAATGAATTAAACACCCTATATTATTATTATTTAAAGCAAACATACCCTAATAAATATACAAATTTCACACTGTCCTCCATTATCTTTCAGATGCTCCTCTCAGACTCGCTTGCCTGTGAAAAGAGAAAGAGCATATCATTTAAACAATTTCTGTGAGACACACTGCAATTGCAATTTAACAGCTTTCAGTACAGCATGGGAAGCAGTATTCCTTCTTGAAATTAAAACAATGTTCCTGGGATTGAGCCATCTACATAACTACTTTAATTCTGACTAAGGAATTAGGGGGGAATCAGTGTATACTGTTGTAATTCATTGTCCTTAATTTTGGGTTAATGGTAGTGGTCACTGGACCTAACAAAAATAATATGCCAGAATCTGAAAAAGTAATAGTCAAGTTTGTCACATATGAAGAAAAAAACACCGTTATTCGGAGACTGAATAATCCTCTTCTGTCCAGCAGAAATGGAATGCGATGTTATGAAGTAGACATGTGCTATAAATGAGCTCCCTCTGATATGTGCTTAAATGGTTCTGTGACATTCCCTGATGTTGCTGTATTAAAACGTCATGTGACTATGTCAGTATAGCGGGTGTGTGTGTGTGTGTGTGGGTGTCAGATGGGGGAGGGGGAACAAACAGAGTAATTATGAGAGAGTGTTTGGGATCCCTGCAGTGAAAGTTGTGTCCCCCCTCCCTCCCCATGTACTAGCACTGGGAGGTCTAAGTGAAGAAAGCCCTAGTGCACTGTTGACTAGTCCCCTCCCTTCTCCACACCTACCCAGGCGCTCAGACTCCACCCCCCGTGACCCAAACTCCCACACACACCCTGAGAATGTGTGTCCCGATGCTGAGAAGTAGGTCAAGAGCAGCAAAGGGAGATAAATGCCATGCAGTGATTTACCCTGACAGGAAAGGGCCAGTGCACCCCGCCCCACCCCACAGCTCTCCCACCATACAGTTAAAAAGGGACCGGTTTCAAAGTGAGCAGTCGTGGAGGGATTTGGGGGGGGTGGTGGCTTGGTCACACCCATTGTGACGGACGGCTTCCCCAATGCTTGGTGACAATGAGATTAGCGCCTTTGCAGAGCGGGCCCAGCGCGCTCTGATGTGAAGCTGTGTGATGTCCCTGGTCATTAGACCACAGCTGGTCCTTCAAGGGGTTCCCCTCAGCACCGCCTGGTACATCCAACTCCTGCACACAGTTTACAGGGTCTGGTGGAGACCATTAGCAGGACCAGGCTGCAAGGCACGTGACGAAGGGACTATGGGTTCAAACCCTGGGTAAGATTCCACTGTGTGAAGTAAACAGCCTCCCAAAAATGACCCAAAAAGAGATGTGCATTTTGATTTATTTCACATGCGAATGTTACATGGTCCCCAACATTAAGTATTCCAATCAGCTGAACCCCTGCATTTTTTCTTCTCCTAATGCTACATAACAGTTCATTTCTTTCAGTGTAAATTATCATTCACTGCAATCACTCACACTTTCAGGTTGGACAACTCGCAACACTGACAAACTATGTTATTCTTATCTTTTAGTCATTCAACAAGTATCTGAGTACTGATGTCCATAACTGATGAGTAATTTCACAGTCTCTTGACTATGATGAATCCTGTCAAAATATTTACCTTTCTTTGTAAGTCACTCTGGACAAGTGCATCTGCCAGTGACTAAATGTGAATGTACTTTTTCCTTCTTCCAATTTCACCAAAGAGGGGACCATTTGCAACAACTGACCTGAATTCAGTTTGAATGTCTTTCTTTTGTTTATATACTGAAAAATGACATTACTTTAAAAGGGACACCTATAAAATTTGAAATAAATAACAAATAATGACCATAAACCTTGTATTTTGGATAATCTACAGCACGGGCATGTTGTGTATAATATGAATTGAGAGCGTGCAGTGAATAATGTCGATATTTGGGGCTAGCCCTGGACTATGAGTAAACAACAGAATGGGGGCCTTCCTTTGTTGGGTAAAAGGCTTTTAAAGGGGACACAGGGACTGGAAAAGGTGAATGCTGCTGTTCATTTCGCTCTTCTTCCCTTTCCATCTGTGTGACCGGAGGGCAGAGCTTAATGGCCGTCCCCGAAACGTCTCCCGGCGTGTCTGCTGCCCTTTTTCCCCGGCCGTCCCGAGCCCAGCTAAAAGGTTAGGGTGCGACACTGTCAATTCAATAAACGCGACGAGCAGACAACAGGGTGGAGTGGGGGGATGGGCGGGGCAGAGACACCCCGGGGCCGTGCCTACCGCTCCGACGACCACGGTCAACATACCGCTTAACTGACAGGAGACATAAATAGTCGCTAGAACATTCTGTCAGGCGATGGTAGTAAGGATTGGACTGTGAGACGTTCAAGGACCTGATGGTGAGGATCAGTTAAGGGTTCATTAAAAAATGTTAGTCATTGTGTTTTGTGGGGGGTGGGGGAAGGGGTGGAGGCATTAGGAGGAAATGCGGCGAAATGACCCAAGTGTGGGTGCTGACCCACATTTGGGGAGGAAAGGGGGTCCCTACCCCTGCTATCCCATATTCCGCCTCATTACCTGCAGTACACTGGCTGCTCTCTCTGCCTGCCCGTCCTCTTTCTGTCTGTCTCCAACCAGACCTATTCCATATGAAAGTACATATGTCATTACTAGGTCACACTTTGTTCAAGTACAACATATCAAGGCCTTCATAAAGCATATAGAACACCTAAAGAGTGTGGTGTTGCTCTGTCATAAAGCATTCAAATCATAACTGCAGTGTCTCATCTGGCATAGAGTGATTCAGAGCCTGTCAGGTGGAAAAATTTGTACCATGCACATGACAACGTGATATATCACTCTGTGTTTGCCATTATAAAGCACAGCACTTGTGGTCACGCCATGCTAATGCTACGTATAGCATAAATAAATATTTATAATGAGTGGGATCCATGAATGTAATCTGCCTGTTTAAAGAGAATTTCAAAATGTTGTGGAAAAGGTGCCATTAACCTCCCATTTTCTGGTGTTTGCCTTCATGAAAATAAACTCCCTTCCACAACTTATCTGCATAAACCTGGAGGTTACGATAACATGGGCGAGATTACAAAATCTAGAGGACAGTGAGCAAAATTTATTTCCATTTTTAGTGCTGGTCTAAATAGCAGGGAAGAATTCAACGAAATAATGTGGTAATATGAGCGTATACCATTATACCAATTTTAGATGCAGGCCACACAGAAAGTCCTCGAGGTGATCTAAAGGGCAGGCTGAGTGTGAAAACAAACACACTGCAAGCAGAGTAGATCAAAGCAGGACGAAAAGGAAGAGGGTCCCTGGTCTTGTGACCGAGGTGCAGCTGAGACAAAAATGCGATTTTCTTTATGTGGTGGATGTATTCTGCTCCGCCCTCGGCCTATCTCCGAGCTCTGTTCCTGTCCGTGTCAGACGCTCCGCGTACGGCTGACTTAACGAGCCGATTTCACTCCTCCCCGCTCCCAGCTCCCAGCTGCGCTTCACATCCCATAACCGTGAGGGGGGCTTAACCACAGGTGCACGGAGAGGACGCGTCAAGGGGGCCAGATCAAACGGAGTAAACTCCCCCAATCGCGCAGCATCACACTACTGCGCTTAATGAGAAATTACTGTTTCAGAGCGAAAGACCTTCGCCGCAGTGTCAGGCTCCACGCCAAGGGTGTCACACTCTATTCCCGGAGCGCCAAGCATACGCTCTGCAACGGTGTTTGACCTAACCTCTTAATTGCTACATTAATTAGTCCAATCATTATTCAGTTTTTTTTTTTTTTTTGTAATTGAGGGATCACATCTTAAAATTCTTACTTGAATATTTCACCGCTCTCTATTTTGGAAATTGCACAGGTGTGTAAGGACACAGCTCTTTGCTGCAAATAGGTCTGAGGAATGGTTGGAAGGAAAGCCAGCTTAAACACATGGCTGACCACAGCCTACCAGGAATTGAGCTTGACAGTGCTCGCCTTATGCTGCTCAACCCACCTCACGTGCCTTTTTGCCCAGAAATGGAGGGGGGAAGGCTGGAGTCTGCAGTTAACACCAACACAGAAAATTTCTTTGATTCTGCCATTTTGATTGGACAGTTGAGCCACGATGCTGGGAAAATATTACACAAAGTGGCTCCTACTCGAGCTCTGCACCCTCTGATCATGCGGACTATACATGTCCCCTGTCCGACAGAATGATTTTCTTTGAAAAATTATACTCTCTCACACTCTGTCTGATGTCCCTGCCAAAAAACTCAGAGTCGTTTAGTAGATTTGTTTAACAAACCACAGCGGTGCTGCTTGGAAGGGGAATGACCACTTACTGCCTCCTGGATGAAAATAAGAGCAGAAATAAAACTCTGCCAGGTTTAAACTATTATTTTTCAACTCTTTGATTGCTTCATAGACTTTCTTCTCATGAGAAGTTTCTGCATCTTGGATTTTGCGTATTATCGAGTCATAGATATGAAGACTTTACACATCGTCCAATTATACAACTAGATGTTTTCATATTATCCAATCATACAGCTGGAAATTTTACTGATCCTATTAAGGTTAAATTCCTTGCTCAGGGGTGCATCTTCAGTGGCATATTCAATATTGCTACTACTAATACTAATGATAATAATAATGAATTATAGGTAATACGAACTCATTGTGCAACATATATTTTGTTGTTGTTGTTGTATACAACGTACAATAAACTATTTACAAATTTGGTCACTTTAATAATTCCCCCATATTCCTTTACTGTACACATGAATACTAGAACATAGGGATAAGCACCAGACCCTAAGGGTGATGTCAGATTAGTGCATGATGTTCATATGGATCTACACATGAACGCATGAAAACGCAGTCAAGCAGTTCTTTTAATTAACATTTGGCTTTCATTAACATTAGTGTGGTGCACTAAGGAGCCATATAAATCCGCATTTTGTGCATTCTGAGAGTTATTTGCTCTGAAATCTGCTCTTTGCCTCCTACATTGCAGTGTGTGGTTGTCTAAACGCTGGCAGCAGGAAGCGTGTCTGTGAAGTTTTGTTGCATGGTATTACAATCGAATTCGTCATTTATGTGCATCTACAGAGAATTAAATTTCTGCTTCCTGCAAAGTCAGACGCCATCCAAGCACCAGGAGAAAGATATTAAACGTGTATACACGCTGCCCAAATTAGCCTCTGATTGCTTACCCTGCTTTAAAAAACTGCGGTCCATATTATTACTTTCCGTAAATATATCTACATATTTTAAGCGCCACGAAGGGGCACCCTGCAGTTCACATAATGTGCTTCTTAGGTTTATGCTACATCGTTTTATATGTCTTCTCTGGGCAATGTGGTAAAACAGTCACGAGAATGGTGTACTGGACATATTACGACCATATATTAATAGCCATACCAATATCTGTAATAGTCCATGTTTATTTGGACATTTATATACTCGGCGGGGGGTGTGTCAAAACGGCTATACCTCAATTACATCTCTGGGCTACATCCTGCCAGCCGTGCTTAAGCCTCACCTTTATGGTTTGTTTCATGCAGACTTAAGGATATATACTGCCTCTTTGTTTGTGACCTCAGACATCCAGCGCCGATGAGCAGGCTTACCATCACCTCTCCCCGTTTCTGCCGCTCGCAGCGCTTAACGGGATGTCCCTCCTGATTATTCCCTCAAATTTACCGCTCCTGCCCTCTGACTCGCGGCGAATTTGCAGAGCAGCCGCAGCTGCACATGCAGACTTGAAATCACCCAGCGCAACTCCAACCGAACAGATTTCAGGCTATGATATCTATGCAGGTACCAGCTTTAATGGTAGCATCTTCTATTCATACCATATACACGCTATATGGCAATATATTATTATTTTAAGTTTATATGCGTGTGTTGGAATAATTGGAAATATATCACAGTTTAAACATACCAGCCAACAAAGAGCTCTGAACTTTCGATTTTATTTATATCCCTAGAAGAGGACTATGGGGTCACCATGTCATACCATATAATAAATAAATAAATAATCTGAGTGTAAGATTATGAACGTGTGCGAGTACCTCTACATAAAAAACAGGCTCACAGACGAAACTGTTCTAGATTAGGCTTTTAGTTGTTTAAGTTATAGTTCGAGTCAAGTTTACAATGCATGACATGAAGGGGACGTTCTTACGTATACAAATTTCCTTGAACGCAGAATAGGTATCCGTGACTAATAACATTTTAGTGCCCCCTAGTGGATATTCATGATTTGACTAATTCAAAAAGTTGTGATGAGATCATAAAGACGCATAGTGCATTGTAACTACAATATGTAACTACTAAGTTTGTTTGATGTTTTTTGTGCCTAATAAATGTGCCTAATTATAAATGTTATACGTTGGCATGTATGTGCCAATATGACCAAGATCAACAGGCAAAATGAATTTCTCTCTGAACGATGCATAATCTTTATACTTTGCTGATCATTAAATGAATCGAGATTTCGGCGAGCGGTTTTCAAGTGCTACATGACTACGCAATGCGATTGGTTGAAAGATAGAATGACGTACATTTTGACACCAATCGCAAAATTCCAACTAACGCGTGGAAACGAGAAAGATGTCGGAGAGGAGCGACAGCCTGAATGCCCTGGTTTGCGATATATGTGGCCTGGCATATACACTGCCAGGTAACCAGCTGAATTTGATAGCTGTGTTCCACGATGTTTGATGGAAGCGTAGCAAAAAAAGTCAAACATTATGCATGGCGTTAACTTAACCAACGCAGCTGAAGATACGTGACCTTGGTAGCTAGCACATGTGCGCCTCCTGCTAGCATGGCGTCCATGAGCGTCTTACAATGTTACGGTTGTGAATGTTGAATGAATGCTTTGTTCGACGTGAATGCTTCTTCGTACTTTCAGTTTTGGTTTTTACTAATATTTGTTATCAATTACTAGTTAGCTAGAAGCAAACCCAGTGCTACATAACTTGTGGGTTGCATAAGGGCTTGTCAGTGCAAGTATGGAAGTCGCGATTTTGCACTTAGGCCCAGCTAGCGAGAATATAGGTATTTAGTATATAGGCAAGTAGTTAGGTACAGGTTTCTAACTTCTTTCAACATATACATTTTAGGAAGATGTACTTGTCAAAAGACGACCCCGGAAGACTGATAATTAAGGGCCTGGAGTTCTCGTGCCACGTTTTGGACTTGGTTTTTATTTCAGTCTGATGGTCACAGTATCTGACAAGCAAGTGTAGACTAGAGACTCAGCCATATACATTATCGTTGACTGGGAGGTCCACGTCATAAGGACATTTTGATGTGAGGTCAAAAAAAAAAGGATGAACACACAAATTCGTTAAACACAACATAGTCATAGCCCTCTCTTGTCACATTGAAAGGCTCATTTTGAATCCACCCTCAAATGCTAGCATGGTTATAGTGTAAATGGTATTACCATTATGGTAACAGTACAACAAATGTTGTAGACATAAATTCAGGTGTTAAAAGGGCATTGCGTCCATCCTGCTTGTCCAGCGCTGTCCTTATCCAGAGATGGATAAGGATCAGGGAAGAGCAACAACCCCATGAGCTGATGATAAACTGTCTTAATTTCATGTGCACCTGATTTTGATTGGTGGTGTTGTCCCTGTGTTTTGGTTGGTTGTTCAGAGGATGGGGTTGCTGGAAACCTCCCACATATGCTGCTGTGTGGCCACATCTTCTGCACCACCTGTCTGCGTTCACTGGAGTGCAAGAAAGTCATTGTGTGCCCTGACTGCAAGGTAGAGACATTTTCACATGAAACCGTTTCCCTTTTGTGTTGTATTGTGTGAGGCGTGTGTAGTTATTTGGTGTCTGAGTGTAGTTGGATGCAGTGTGTGTAGTTGTAGTTTGTGCTGTTTGGTGTAGTTGTGTAGTGTTTGTACATGTAGCTGTGAACAGTGTGTATGTGCAGTTGTATTCTGTTTGTGTTGAATTGTGTGCAGTGATATTATGAGTGGCTATGTGTAGTTGTATTGTGTGTAGTCTATGTGTAGTTGTGATGTGATGTGTTTTGTTGTGTGGAGTTTATAGTTTTGTCCTATTCTGTGCGCTGTTTGTTTATTGTGTATAGTGTTTGTAGTTGTGTGTTGTATTGCCTGCACTGTTGTTTTGGGTATGGTCTGTGTGTCATTGTATTATGTGCAGTCCCTGAATCATTGCATTGTGTGCGGTGCATTTGTTGTCGTATTGTGTGCAGTTGGTATGTAGTTGTAGTGTACAGTTTGTACCCGCTTTACTTCACTGTCACACTTTCGCCCCCGCAGGTTGGCTCCACGCTTTCGGAGGATGGAGTGGAGGGTCTGCAGGTGGACAGCAGAATCGTTGGGCTCATTTATACTGCCAAAATGAACATGAGAAAGAAGTGAAGTAGCATTCCCTTATCTTATTCTACATGTCTGACATGTCCCAGAGCAGCTGTGACAGGCCTACCGTGTATAGACCACTTTTGTTGGTGTAGCTGAATGAATTGATCTAGTGAAAAGAGAGAGATCATTTAGGCCTGTAAAGACCAGAAGTACCCAGGCTACCAAACATGTCAGATTCCTCACTTTTCACATGTGTGTTTACACAGATTTTATTTCCAGTTTTAAGACTACATAATGCCATGAGTAATGAGAATGAATGCACCACATAAACCGGAGCAAGAACATAGCAGATTGTATATCACAAGTTTTTGGTTGTTTTTTAAAAAAAAAAAAACCTGTAGCTGTGCTATATGCAAGTCATTCACTGTAGCTAGCTCACCATCTGACATTAAGCGTTCCATTAAATCGGAAAAACAGTATGTGTGTAACATAATTTAATTTACTGGCTGTGTTATAGTAGTGTATGTTAAAACCTGTAATTACTGTTATACCCAGAGCCAGAATTGTGATCTATGCAGAAAATGTCTTTAATAGTGCATCTTCATAGCCAGGGACTATAACCTTGGGTCTGGTGCCCTTGTCATGGGTAGTTCATGTGAGAAAATAGACATTTTGCTGCTTGAATAATGTGGTATAGTTGCTCAAAAACAAGAGGGGAAAAAATCAGAATCAGAATCAGGTTGCCCACATCTGTTGTGAGTTAGCGGTCTAACCCATAAAACTGGTGAGAGAACTTGCATCTTTATCTGCAAGCTAACATAATGTACGTGGCATCACCGGAGAAGTCATGGTGGGGTTTGTGATTGGTGATGGTTTCCTTTTTGTCTTCCACAGCCGTGGCGGCGAGAGGCCCAGGAACCGTAGGCCCAAGTCGCCCGACCCTCCCCTGAAGGAGAGCACAGAGCCGGTACACCACAGAGGGAACCGTTTTAAAAGCCTACATACAGAGAATGACTTCCATTTTGTTAAATGTTTTTTTATAATGCTCAGGCCTCACAGCTGTAGGTCTCTCAGACACTCAGGTGTGGGTTTTTCAGCTACGCAGATACAGGTCTTCTGTACAGGGATGTGAACGTGCAGTTACCCGTGTGGTTTCTGCCCCCAGGACTCTCACCCAGAAAACGCCCTGACCAATGCGCTGTGTCAGGCCGAAGAGAACCTGTCCCAGCTGGAGAGCATTCACCAGGTGGGGTGGGCCTCTGTGCATCCCTGATCTGGCATTTTGGGGCCAGTGCTTTGTGTGTTGGGGTGGGGGTGCAGGTGTGCCCCACAGTGGATTACAGGGGTCACTGGGCTTGAGTGTCAGTCAGAGCACTGAGGATGCATCTAAGTGGGGGGGGTGGGGGTGAGGCCTCGTGACCCCTACAACGATCAGAGCTCAAATATACTGCCAGTCAGGACTCATGTGGACCATTCAAAGCCCTTTACACCCACCTCTTATGGAACATTCAAATGGGATACGGATGACACAAGCTTGTTCCGCCAGTTTTGGGTTTCACTTGTACTTGTGGATGAGGATCCGTGGATGGGAGCAGATATGTGAAAGCAATTATGGTGAGGTGTCAGCAGAGTGACCCCGGTGTGCTGTTACTGTTACGTACAGTATAGCACCTCACTTCAGTTGCTGCAGGTATATGCACGTATAGCATGCAAAAAGGAAGCCCACATTATATAAGGTGGTCTGCAGAATCAAATAGGCAAGCGCTGTGATAATATTGTACGTTACGTACTGGTGTGATTTGTGATTCGCTCGCGTCTAACAGACGTGCGATTTGCTTTTCCTGCAGACTCTGGTCAAAGGCCTAGCGGTCCAGGCAAAGAAGGAGAGGTCCCGCCTGCTGAAGGAGATCGATGATGCGGTGGACAGAGCATCAGGCATGCTGCACAGAAGGTGAACCGCATCCCTCCATCCACCCAGAGCCACGCAACACCATTTTACTGCTTCTGCCGGTGCTCAGTAGTGTGGGATAAGAAGGTAACGAAACCTGATGGTCCCATCTGGATGGCCAGATTCATTTCCAATGGAAGAAGGGAAGAACTGGCCCCCGTTATCCATCCAGTCTGCATTCCAGGAGAGTATTACATACGGGGAAGTGATCCGTAAAAGGGCCTTTTTCTCCCACAGAAATCCATGTTAAAACAAGGAGACAGACTTGACGTGTCAAAGACACGCCTATAAAGAAAGCCATTTAAAACATTCTTTCATGCCCTGTTTTAAAGCCTAACACAGAAAAATATTTTTACAACATCTGCCCTTTTTAAAATACGTTTGCCTTTGAAGTGAAGAATGTTCCCAAAATATCACTACAATCTCCGCTCATATTTAAAAAGATCGGCTAGATCTATAGTGATCAGTATCGCTGCAGAAACATGGCTCGTGGCTGTGCTTGCACAAGGAGGTGGCGGAAGGGAGAGGGTTGCAGAGCATTATGGGAGGGGATCCTGGAGCAAGAAGCTGCATGACATCATATTACCTTCTTCAGGCCGCCCCTGCACGAGAGTATCTCACCCCTCGTCTTATCCCCATGGTTCCCTGGAATTTATTCTAAGTATAAATCTAAATTGTAAATTCTAGACATTTATGTGAAACTATGCATGTTGGGGAGACGTGTAGAGGCGAGGAGGTGTAAATGAATCCAGCTGTTTGATTTTAGCCGTAATGACATCTGCAGCCACTAGGGGGCGCAGAGGTTACGTGATCGCCACCCAGCAATCGCCCGTTTTATTCGTTTCTGTATGTTTGTGTTTGGACATCTGTCTGCGGACAGGATGAACTGAAGAAGTTCAAGAGATTTTGGATGAAAGGCAGTGTAATTATCGCCTGTGGGGAAAAAAAGGAGGAGCAATCAAAGTTTGCCTCTGGGACAGCTCTCAGTGGTGACGCCGTGCACATAGTGTTACTCTGCTTAGCATGTTGTTTTTCTGGTCCTGTCTTCCTTCTCCAGAAAGGGTGCTCTGGTGGCGGAGCTGACCCACATGGAGCAGCTCTTCCCCAGCAGCAGGCTGGAGCTGAACAGGGTGGAGGAGAGGAGGAAGGCCCTGCAGACAGCCATCCAGAAGGCCAGGCAGGTCCAGCACTGTCCCTCTCTGGGAGAGTACTGCAACCTGGAGGAGGTACCGCTCTGCCAGCACTCCCCCAAGGCCCCAGCAGGGAACGAACACACACACACACACACACACACACACACACACACACACGGTGGGTTGTCTCCATTTAAAAAAAAAAAAAAAAAAGATTTTCCTAAATGAAGCCTTCCTGAGATGTTCTTTATCGCCAGTGTTTCTCTTTAAGGAAGTAACAGCGCGGACATCGTTTTGTTGGTTCCATTTTTCCTCTTGCTCAACATTCTATGCACTAAAAAAATTTCCTCTTATTTTGATAAGAGAATAAAATCTTTTTAAGAAAAATTGGAGTCATTGGAAATTATGTATGATGAAAGTATTTTGAAAATATTGTCAATGACAATAATTCTGCGAAATGTTTTTGCAGTTTACGTTAGCTTCTCAGTTCACCCCATTATCCAGGATGACTGAATGTGTCAGCAGTGTGTTGGTAGTCAAGGCTCAACTTTGACCCCCACACGCTGGCCACCTGTCACACGCTATTGTACACGGTCAGTACCGTCACCACAGAGCAGTGTTGTTTTCTCGAGAGGTCTGTTGATTGTACAGCAAGCTGGCTCCTCAGACAGCCTGAGAGTGTGAGAGTGCAGTGAGGTGCAGCGAGGCTGCATGTGTAGATTTAGACTGGCCTGCGGGGGGGCCACATCCTTTGAGCCAAACCCTTATCCCGTTTCCTACAGTTAAGCTGAAGCAGGCAGTCGTACGCATCTCCCACAGTTTCCAGCGGTGTAGAGGTGATTGTTCTTGCGTGTAAGGGTAAACAGCCGTGATCCCAAGCCTCTCGGGCGCTGTGAGGCCTCTTCACTAAATCATCCCCGTCACACGACGTGTCCCCTGGAGGTAGATGCCGGGGATCGGTCCGTGCGCGCGCGCTCCATCTAATCTCGCGTTTCCTGACTGGCGTCGGCAAACAGCCATGAGCTGCACGATTTTCCACGCTCTTGGTTAGCATCTCATGCGGAGCGGGGGGGGGGGCAGGGTGCCGTGAGGGACAGGGAACTGTGCTTTTAAATGGAAAGCTGCATGCTTTGGATTGGCCACTGATGTCGCACCCTTGCAGTTTAACAGGTACATAACCTGGGTTGTGTCTGCGAAGTGTCCGGTTGTATGAATTAAAGATATACAATGTGTAATATCAATAGTCCTGAGTGAGTGCATCCACGGATAATAACAGGTAATATTGATATTGTGATAATTAATAGGACCTAGTAGTAAGATATTAATATTAATGTAAGAAAATGCAATAAAGCTGAATTTGATGTCAAATGTTAGGGTATGTTAATGTCACACCCTTACACCACTGAGCCACAGAAGAGCCATCCCATCCTGGAACTGAACATGTGGCCTGCTTGTCCAAGGCCTCAAAGTCACTATACATAACAATCCATTTGTGCTGTTTGTTTTTTATGTGTACAGTGCTGCATATTCCTTGAGTGTGATCTGACCTGTGTGTGTGTGTGTGTGTGTGTGTGTGTGTGTGTGTGTGTGTGTGTGTGCGCGTGTGTGTGCGCGCGTGTGCGTCTGCGCATTTGTTGAACAGTTGGTGGAGATGCTGCAGTCCCCTGTAGATGTGCAGTCCTATGACCTGGGCTGTCTGTCTCTGGGCTCCGGGCTGAGGTATGTGGGGAGGTTGTGGGGCAGAGCTGAAACGTGTTAACGATGTGTCTCACTCATGCGCCCTCTACTTTGACTTTAAAACAGCGTCAGTGTCCATGGTGATGGGTTGACACAGAGCCTGAAAGCTAGCATCCAAATAACAGTCGGCAGCCCCAAGGTGTAAGTATTATCCCTCACTCCTGGAGGGGGGAGGGCGGAAGAGGGCAGTTATGGAATGTCACTCTGTACAAGGAACAGAGGAAATGATATCTGGTTAGTTGAAGATAGTAAAAGGTTTTAGAAGAGTATTTCTGAAAGCAAACTTAGAGATGTCTTTTCCATGTACAGCTGTAATGTTAACTTGTTCATCTAGGCAGTCATTCTTGTAATTCAGTCTGGACCAAACTGTGTGCTGCTAACCTGGCAGAGTCAGGGATTCACAGGATTAGACAGTGTGAGTTGCTGTAGAAACCGTTCTGCAGTGAGCTATTAGGAATATAATTAGACAATGAGTTATTAAAGACAGTTTGAGTTACTGAGGCAGTAGTGGTCATTGCGCGTGTCTCATGGTTGGAAGTCTCACTGGAGATGAGCCTGTGGCCACGGGGCCGCCCCAGCCAGGCCCGGAGAGGAAGGTCTGGAGGAGCAGCCTTTCTCCTCAGGACAAGAGATCCAGCAGACACAGCCCCGGCGCCACGGAGCCCAGCCCCCCACGGCGGGAGCAGGCGAGCCAGAGGATCGGGCCTGCCCAGGCCTCGTCTCCCTGGCCCTCCCCTGACAGCCCCAACGTCCTCATCGAGGAGATCGTGCAGGAGGGCGAGCCAGGTAAAACCCCCCCCTCGGTCAGGTCCACCAGCCTACCCGAACGCTCCTGTGTGTTAGCATGTTGTCAGGTCCACCCAGTCCGTTCACCTGGGCCATCAGACCGTTCCTGTGTACCAGCATGTTAGCAGGTTTTTCATTTTGACTGGGATGCCCCGCCCCTCCCTCCGGGTCGGGTGTGCGCAGTGGGTGCTGATGCTCGATGATGCGTTTGTACATTAGACCGCCTGTTCGCTCGCCACCCACGCGGTCGCACGCATTCCCGCCATCGCCGGAGCCCCGCCGGCCGCGCCCTGCCCCGGGCACGCCCTCGCTGCAGACGGCCTTCCTCCTCCTCCTCCTCCTGCCTCCTCTTCCCAGGTCTCTAAAGCTCTGCTTACATCCCAAGCAATTGACTTTCTGGGCGGGTGTCTCTCGCACTGACACACTGGGGTGTGTCCACCTGGGCTCTCTCAGTCCCTTACCCCCCCGGAGCACCTGCAAGACAGCCCTGACAGCGGTTGAGCTGGGGCCCTGGCTTCTTCACAGCAGCCTTTTTGCAGATGGTTTTGCGGTGCCACGTCACAGCACGTTCTGGGTAGCTGGGTAGGATGTGAAGCCGTTACAAGTGTTCTGATTGGCTGAGAGCGCCTTTGTTGTCACGGTTGCAGTTGTCCTTCCCCCTGTGCCTGAAGTGAAGGCTGCAAGCGGAAGGCAGATGAAGAAGAGCAGGAAGTCAGCGTTGAACATTCCTCCGGGTGGTCAGGGAAAAGGTACAGGACACCAGCAGCCGTACCAACCTGTAGCCCTCTCCTGCTAAACTACACTAGGCTGGGCTTGGTGAATACCAGCATGGGAGAATGCCTGGAGTTGCTGCTAGAAGCAGCACTAGTGTGCCAGTAGTGGATAATCTTCTCTTTCATATGCTGTGCTTTAGGTAGTCTTTATGAATGGGATGTTACATTGTCCCCATCACACTTATAGCGGAGAAGGGTTTCCTAGGTGTCCTGGATTAGAATCTGGATACCTTTTTAAGAAATTATGGCCTTTTGCCCCCTCTATACAATCCTAGTTTGTAATTGACAATCGTATACTACACTAAGCTCATCTCCTCGACCACCTCTGCTCTGACACAGGAGTGCTTATGTGAGAGCTGCCGCTTTTTCGCACACTGCACTACAGCAGACTGGATGCTCATTGGAGGATAAGCTTTACTCCGCTGACATCATCCATCTGAGAAGGAGTCGGGACCCACACACCCCTTTACCCAATGAAACGATGCCAGGTTATTCCCGGTCCTTGTCATCAGTTGACAAGGTGGTAGAGCTCAGCCTGTCCTCAAAGAGAGTGTCTTAACCGTTGAGCTACTCAGGAGCCCAAACTCCTGGCTGTGTAGTCAGCTCACCATTTAATTGGCTAAATAAATCCATCCCCCGGCACCTCATCTGAAGTGTGGTGAGCATTCTGGCACAAAATTGTTGCCGTGCATCATCCAGGTGGGGGCTACACATCGGTGGTGGTTGAGGAAAGTCGCCCCCCTTCGCTGTAAAGCGTCTTGAGGTCGTCAGAATTAGAATCAGAACTTCATTCGCCAAGTACAAATGTACAACAAATTTCTCTTGGTGCAGGTGTCAAAATTAAAAACATAAGTGCAAACAGAACTATACAATGCAAGACAATACAATAAATACAGTACAATACAATACCATTAAAAAAGCTGTGCAATGCTATCAGTTATATACATTTATGCATTCCTTATACATTTGTAGAAGGACATTTGTATTTGACATTCCTTATTTATTTGTATACAGAAATTTCTTATACATTTGTATTTGCTGATTAAAGTTGTGATTCTGGTAGAAATTCAGCTAGTTTGTTCTCTGGTGAAACTGAAAAGAACAGGGTCTCTGACTGCAGCGGCTCCTGTTCACTGCTGGTTCTGCTGGTAGTTTTTCAGGAGTGGGTGTTCGTGACGCACGTGGTCAACCCCAACCACTTCTACATTCGCCATGTGGCGGAGAACAGGGCGGGCGCCCTGCTGTCCAAAAAGATCAACGGCCTGTGCTCTGGAGAGAGGGGCCTCTTCGCCCCCGGCGATGTGGTGGAGACAGGTGAGTGGCCCTGGTGCATGCCGAACGCTGGCTCTCATTAAAGCTCAGATCTCCATTGGCTGGGTTTGGTTGAGCTGTTCAGTGTGTACTGGTCTGGGTAGAGAGAGGAGGGAGCGTTCGTGCTGTATGTGAGTGCAACAGAGAGAGAATGCTTGTGTGTTTGTAAAGAGTTTGTTTATATATGTGTGGTTGTGCAGGTGTGTGCATGTAAATTGTATATGTTTGTGTATGTATGTACTATGTGTGATTATGTGTTTGATTGTGTGTGGTCCCTCTGCATTACTGTATGTATGTATGTGTGTGTGTAAGTGTGTATTCTGTATGTGGTTATGTGTGAGTGTATGTGGCCTCTGCATTGCTCTGTATGTATGTGTGTGTGTGTGTGTATGTGTGTGAGAGCGTGTGAGTGTATGTGGTCTCTGCATTGCTCTGTGTGTGTGAGCGTGTGTGTGTGTGTATGTGTGTATGTGTGTGAGAGCATGTGAGTGTATGTGGTCTCTGCATTGCTCTGTGTGTGTGTGTGAGAGTGTGTGTGTATGTATGTGTGAGCGTGTGAGTGTATGTGGTCTCGGCATTGCTCTGTGTGTGTGAGCGTGTGTGTGTATGTGTGTGAGAGCATGTGAGTGTATGTGGTCTCTGCATTGCTCTGTGTGTGTGTGTGTGTGTGTGTGTGTGAGAGTGTGTGTGTATGTATGTGTGAGCGTGTGAGTGTATGTGGTCTCTGCATTGCTGTGTGTGTGTGTGTGTGTATGTGAGCGTGTGAGTGTATGTGGTCTGCATTGCTGTGTGTGTGTGTGTGTGTGTGTGTGTGTATGTGAGCGTGTGAGTGTATGTGGTCTCTGCATTGCTGTGTGTGTGTGTGTGTGTGTGTGTGTATGTGAGCGTGTGAGTGTATGTGGTCTCTGCATTGCTGTGTGTGTGTGTATGTATGTGAGCGTGTGAGTGTATGTGGTCTCTGCATTGCTGTGTGTGTGTGTGTGTGTGTGAGATTATGTGTGTGTGCACGGCTCCCTCAGGCTCCATGATGTTCATGCGGTGGAAGGAGGGCATGTGGTCCAGGGTGCTGGTGAGGGAGGTGTTCCAGAGAGGCCGGGACGAGCCCGTGCCCTGCAGCCCTGTGTCAGAGCTGGCCAGACTGCAGGTCTTCTTCCAGGACTACGGCTTCACCAGAGTCATCTCTCTCACTGAGTAAGGATGGCTGTCAGCTCTGACCTCTGGAGTCCGCTTTCTCTTGACCAGTGTGACTTCTGCATCTGGTAAAGAGTTAGAGACCTCTATGCAACAGTCTCTCTTGCCTCCCCTTTCCAACCCTCCCTGTGCCCCTCTTTCTTTCTTCCCCCCACTCCCTCCCCCTCTTCCTTCATTCCATTACGCCTCTCTCTCCTTTTCTGTCCCTCCCTCCTCTCTCCTAACCCTAACCCTCTACCTTCATCTACCACCTTCTTTCTCTCCCTGTTGCCCTTTCTCTCCCTCCTTCCTTCTCACCACTTTCCCTTCATCTGCGTTCATCTCTTTCACCATCATCCTCTTTTCTCTACCTCTCTTTTTTATCTCCCTGTCTCGTTCTCTCTCTCCCTCCCCCTCTCTGCAGTGGGGGAGCGTCTGCGGCGGACAGTCTGAATGAGTGTGTGAGGCGCGTAGACCTGGCGGTGCAGGCAGAGATGAATCGCTGGCCGCCCCAGGCCGTCCGCTGTTCGCTCAAAGACATCGTGCCCGCAGACCTGGTGAGGAAGCTCCTCCCTTCAGGCCTGAACGCGCCGCTTCTCTCTGCTGCTGTGATGGGGGCTGCGACTGAGGGAGGCCACAGGAACGTGTTCTGCTGTTGCGGACCAGTGTCTTTACAGGCAGTTATTGTCAACAGTAACATAATTGGACGTGTGAGAGTGTGTGTTGTGTTTGCGTGTCAGATAACAGTGCACTGTGTGTGTGTGCGTGCGTGCGTGTGTATATATACGTGTCTACGTGTGTGCATATGCATGTCTGATGAGTGTGCATTGTGGGTGTGTGTCTGCGCGTGCGTGCACGTGTGTCTGACGACCATGCATTTTGTGTGTGTGTGCGCGCGTGTGTCAGATAAGTGCATTGTGTGTGTGTGTGCGTGCGTGCGTGCGTGTGTATATATACGTGTCCACGTGTGTGCATATGCATGTCTGATGAGTGTGCATTGTGGGTGTGTGTCTGCGCATGCGTGCACATGTGTCTGACGACCATGCATTTTGTGTGTGTGCGCGCGCGTGTGTCAGATAAGTGCATTGTGTGTGTGTGTGTGTGTGTGTGTGCGTGCGTGTGTATATATACGTGTCTACGTGTGTGCATATGCATGTCTGATGAGCGTGCATTTTGTGTGTGTGCATGTGCGTGTATGCGTGCGCGTGTATGCGTGTCTGATGGCTGTGCGTCGTGTTGCGGGGCAGGAGGCGGGCTGGAGCTCGGAGGCGCAGGCGGAGTTTCAGCGCGTGGTCGGCTGCAAGGCCGTGGAGATGCAGGTGTTCGGGGTGGAGCGGGACTCCCTGCTGGTGGACCTGAAAAAGGCGCCCATGGACAAGAGCGTCAGCGACATGCCCCTCTCCCTGCGGGACTACCTGGTCTTCCTGGAGCTGGCCATGTAGGTGCACACCCTGAGCCACTCTAACCCACACATCACGTTACATTACAGGCATTTAGCAGACACACTTATCCAGAGCGACTTATATCAGTTACAGTTTCTCTACAGTGTTATCCATTCATACAGCTGGATATTTACTGAGGCAACTGTGGGTTAAGTATCTTGCCCAAGGGTACACCAGCATTGTCCCAGCGGGGAATTGAACCGGCAACCTTTCAGTTACAAGTCCTAGCTCCTTAACCACTGTGCTACACTGTCGCCATACGCGCTGTCAGACTGTCAGCTGAAATAACCAGGGTGGGGTCTGCGTGTTCCTCCGGCGGCAGGTTTTACTCCCCGATTGCTAAGCCGTCCCCCAGCAGCCGCCGGCCTCTGCACTTCTACCCCCCCGCGTACCCCAGGCTCATGGTGGAGCTGGACGCTGTCGTGTGTCACGTCAACTCCCCCTCCGACTTCTACATTCAGCTGGTGAGGCTGCGCAGGCAGTGGAAGCTCACACCTGTGCGCATTTACTTTACCATCTGCTACTCGGGGGGTAGGAGAGTGTTTGGCGTGGAGAGGAGTTGGGGGTAGTTTTACATTTGTGTATAGAACAGGGAGCGTAGTAATTCTACATCTGTGTGTAGAATGTGTGGAACGGGAAGTGTAATATTTCCACATCTGGATATAGACCAGGGAATGTAGAAATTCCACATGTATCTCTGTATGGAGTCTGGAAATATATTAATTCCACATAGGAAGTAAAGGTCCATATCTGCATATAGAACAGGAAAAATAGTAATGCTACGTCTGTGCGCGGAGTGTAGAGAATAAGAAGTACAGTAATCTTACTTCTATATATGGGACAGGAAGTATAGTAGTTCTACATCTGTGTACAGAACAAGAATTCACCCTTCACTCCCCCCATACTTCCTTCAGTAGTACACTCATCTCTGATCAGTTTGGACAAACCTAGGAGGTCAGTGACTTGTAGGGTGTAGATATTGTAGGCCCACAAGTGTGGACCATATAAAACCTTCAGTTACATTTGTTAAAAACATTACATTATTAAGGTTAGGTTTGTGGTGAACTGACCCTAGAGCAGTGATTGGGAGCACAGCTCAGTCGGAGCTAAAGGAGATGTTGCTCCGTGCTGATCTGGGTTGCTCACCGGCGCCCGCAGGTGGACAGCATGGAGTTCCTGCTGCTGAACGCGAAGCTGCAGGAGTGCTACTCGGCGGATGGGCTGGAGGTGTTCTGCCCCACCCTGGAGCAGGCCTGCGTGGCGCTGTTTGAGGACAAGGGCTGGTACCGGGCCCAGGTCATTGGTGAGCTAATCTGCCCAGGTGTACCCATAATCCACCGGGGCGATTGTTGCAAGTGGGTCTTGTGCCCTTTGCTCTTGGGGAAATAACCAAAGGGAATGCTAAGGGAGATGTTGTGCTAACTGAAGGGGGGTTTCTATTACTGGCCAGGAGTTGTGCTAACCAAAGGTTGTTTATATTACTGCTGAGGGGGGGGTGGTGCTAACTAAAGGGGGGTTCATATTATTACTGAGGGGGGGGGTGCTAACTAAAGGGGGGTTTATATTATTACTGAGGGGGGAGGGGGTGCCAGCTCGAGGGTGTAACTGAGACGCGGTGCCAACTTGGCAGGTTGGTGCTAATTAAAGAGTCGTGTGGTTGCAGGTCTCCCTGGTAACAGGATGGTGGAGGTCAGGTACGTGGACTTCGGCAACAAGAAGACCCTCAGCGTGAAAGACATCCGCAAGTTAAAGGACGAGTTCCTCGTTCTCCCCGCGATGGTGAGGTTACCTCTGTTGATAAAACATGACACCTCCAGTTCGGTACGTTGTCACCAGTATGGCACCAGTAGAGAGTAAGCTGGGCTTGTAGTCAGGTTGCCTGTTTAGCTTCCACTTGTGGCCCTGTTGTAGAGCAGGGTGCGTAGTCTGAATTTCTGTAAGAATGGGTGAAGTGTTAAGTGTAAGATGTGTAGGCTGCCCTGGATAAGTGTGTCTGCTGGGAAAATAAAGCATGTAAAACTTTATTAACACAAAGTAACGTTTTGTGGGCAGTCCTGGAAGATGGCTTCATCCTTGGTCTGTGTACTGTGGTCATTGTTGTTATATCAGGGCTGTTCATTGGCGTTACCCTTCGGTCATTCGAAATGTCGCGTTTCCCAGGCGATCCAGTGCTGCCTTGCGGACCTGGAGCCCCCGGGGAACGCGGAGTCGTGGAGCGAGGAGTGCAAGGAGAGATTCCGCAATCTGGCGGAACAGAAGCTGATGTCTACCATGGCAACAGGTGAGCGGGCGCCCCTGGTGAGCGTTTCGCCTGGATTGCAGGCCTGGGGGGGAGGAAACACACCACATTTACGTTATTACAGGATGGAGAGGCTGTGGTTTGAAACTGCTGTTACTGTCTGTGTGTGTGTGTGTGTGTGTGTGTGTGTGTGTTACAGAGAGAGTCCCATGGCACCAGCCCATGCCAGTCCGGCTGCTTGAGGTCAACAGCAGCAATGACCAGTCCACAGACATTGCAGAGCTACTGGTGAAGGAAGAGCTGGCCAGCTTTAGAAAAGGGTGAGTGTGGGTGTTACCATGGAGACTGTATGGGCAACAACCTCCCCATCCACAAGCAACAAGATTGTGTGGTTATACCAATAATTTTTCCAATCAGCAGTCACTCTCCTGTAACACACTGTGGGGCTTATAGTTTTGAGGTGAAGAAGGAGAATTTGGAAAGAAGTTCACTTGTGAGAGAGACTGATTTGCTGTCCCACATGTAAGTATTATATTATACGTGATGTTACAATTTCACGTACAAGGTAAAACATCTAAGAACTGTTAAAACCGTCCATGACCTGACATGTGTAAGTAAGTTAGGAAGGTTTGGTGAGTGGATTCTGAAGGATGTACATGAGTCCCTGCCTGTATGATTTAAACCCCCATCCAACCCCCCCCCCCCCCCCAGCATGAAACCCCAGGCCCCGACAGTGGAGACAGACATCTGGGACCCCCCCTTCGAGGGTCTGGTGGAGGGGGGAGGTCCAGAGCTCGACCTGCCCTCTGAGGACGGGGACACCCTGGACCTCCAGCCCAACCTCCAGCTGCCCAAAAACCTGAAGGATCTGAGGGTGCGGGTGACCCACGTCGCCTCCCCAGGGAGCTTCTTCGTCCAGCTGCTGCAGATGGACAACCACCTGAAAAAGTGTGTACCTACGCCTTCCTCACTCCTACACCCCCTACTCCACCTTCCCCCCACTCCTCCTACACCCCCCTACTCCACCTTCCCCCCACTCCTCCTACACCCCCCTCACTCCTCCTTCCCCCTACTCCACCTTCCTCTTACTCTACCAACACCCCCTACTCCACCTTCCTCTCACTCTACCAACACCCCCTACTCCACCTTCCTCTCACTCTACCAACACCCCCTACTCCACCTTCCTCTCACTCTACCAACACCCCCCTACTCCACCTTCCTCTCACTCTACCAACACCCCCCTACTCCACCTTCCTCTCACTCTACCAACACCCCCCCACTCCTCCTACACCCCCCTACTCCACCTTCCCCCCCACTCCTCCTACAACCCCCTACTCCTCCTTCCCCCCACTCCTCCTACACCCCCCTACTGCTCCTTCCCCCCACTCCTCCTACACCCCCCTACTCCACCTTCCCCTCACTGTTAAACGAGAGTTGTTAAAATCTAATGTAGGGTATTTTGGGCTGTATAACATGTTAATGATGTCTGTGTAAGATGCCTCATGGTGTAAATGATAGTACATTGTGTAATATAAGGGCTGTATAGCATGCTAATGCTGTTTGCATAAGATGAAGCAGTGTTAATAACTTCCCTGTGTAATGTAAAGGTTGTATAGCATGATGATGTTTGTGTAAGATACAGCGATGCTAATAATTTCTGTGCTTAATGTAAGGGCTGTATAGCATGCTAATGGTAGTGGTGCTAATAACCTCTCTGTGTAATGTGTAACGCCCCAGGGTGTATGAGATGCTGAAGGATGAGTATGCCAGGTCAGAGCCTCTGCCAGTGGACTGGAAGGCAGAAATGCACTGCGCTGTGTACGTCAGCGGGGTGTGGGAGAGGGGACAGGTGTGCTCGGTGTCCTCCAGCAGCATCGCAGAGGTACCAGAGTCCTCGTTAGCGTAGCGTTGTAGGGGGGGAAGGAGCACCCGTGTCTTTACAGGTTCAGCTTCTGGGTGGAGTGCACCTGTTGTACCTCTCAGCCAGGCACTGCTTCAGTAAATATCCAGCTGTACACGTGGACGGTGTGTAAAAAGTTGTCACTCTGCATGGAGTCCTCTGTTGAGCAAATAACTGATGTACCGCGATGTAAGTACTGCTTAAACTTCTGTCTCTGACGTTTTCTGGGAAGTGCGGATGTCTCTGAATCTTTGAACAGCCCCTGCGTTGATATGATAGTCTGAAATAAATAGAATCTGTCATTTTTGAACAGTGAGCAATCAAGCTGTGATGTTTTAGGGGAATTAAGGAAGTGTGTTAAGTAAATGGAGGGGAGTGTAAAATGAGATGGAGGGAGGAAAGCTAAAAATGAAACTGATCCTTGTGAATGCCAAGAAGAAAGTGCCTGCTATTATTGTGTGGGACCTGGTGAGATTTCAGCAAACCGCAGAAGTCACGTAGTTGTTTGGAGTTAACGTTATGTCTCCCCCCTGTGGCAGGTCGTGCGCTGCGACTTTGGCAACAAAGTGAAGCTCCACATCAGCAACCTCAGACCGCTGCGGCCAGACCTGATTGGTTGCTTGGCGCTGGAGTGTTCCCTCAGTGACATCAGGTCCTGACCCAGTCACCTTATCGATCTGGATAACTCCAGTGCTTGCACTGTGATTCTCTTTTCCAGAGACACTCTGTGCATTTAAGAGGCATGTAAAAACCTGGTGTGTCCAGATGTGGGTAATCTGTTCAGGGAGGTTTGTCATCAGAACTGCATTTTGCATCTGAACAGCTCAGGACACTGAGGTGATGAGACTTGGGTTCTGTAACTTCTTTCTTAGTGCGTCTGACCTGATGTGATTCACCTCTTTCTTTGTCGCTTTCTCATTATCATTCTTCTTCTCTCCTCTCTCCCTCCCTCTTGTTGTCTGTTGGCATTCTCCTTTTCCCTCTTCCTCCCTCTCTCTCTTTTTCATGCAGACCTGCTGGGGGTCTCACCACCTGGACGGCCACAGCATGCGACTTCATCTCCTACTACATGAGGGGTGCCATGGCAATCATGACCATCAAGGTGATGCTCCAGCACAGTCACATCGTGGGCTTTTGGCTTCTGTCATCCCTCTCTATTGCTCTGGCAGCGGTTAGTTCAGTAGTAAGAAGAGCCTGTGGAAATGGGAGCTGCAGCTGATTACCACACAATATGTAGCACTCCCAATAAACAAGCACTTTGTATGTACTGTAATCTTCCTGATTCCTGCCTGCTGATCACTACACTCCTTATAAAGAACACAAATTGGGGGGGAAACATTATCCCATTATCAGTGGCTCCTAAAATGCCCCAGGACACACCAGCACACTGTTCTGCCGTGTTTTGGCATACGGTAGCCCCTCCTAATGCTAATCTATGTTCCCACCTCCCCCCCCCCACCTCTTCCCAGGAGAACACGGCCGAGCGCCCCGTGCCCGTGGCTCTGTACTGCTCCAACATGGCGGGGCAGGATGTGAGCATTGCAGACTTCCTGGTCAGCGAGGGCCTGGCTCTGAAGGAGAGGAAGCCCAAGTGAGTCTCTTACAGTGAAGAAAAAACTGGAGTGAAGGACATTGTCTGAGATATTATCTGTATGTTTAATAATGCATTCCAGAATGTATTATCCATACTTAATACTGCATATCTTAACCAGAAAATGCCCGCAGACAGAATGATAATGTATTTTTAATGCAGAAATATAAAATGCCTTCTCCAAGGTAAGAGCCAGAGCAGGTGTTTTCCTTCTCTCCCACACTCTTAAAGTAGAGAAATGTTGCTGTTATGTGGGATATTTCATATCTGCTGGATATCAAAAATGTAAATGTAGCATAAAATACTCTCATGTCTTGTACGTCACTCTGGATGATAGCATCCCGCTAAGCCCAAAGCTCCTGCTGTTGCGGCAGCGTCATGCCAGATCTCGGGTGTGCTTTAGGGTCGTCCCACACCCAGAGGCGGAGCCGCAGGAGGACATCGTGCTGAAGAACGGCGAGGCAGACGTGACGAGAGGGCCCCTCCCCGCTCCCCGCTGCGCCGCCCCGCCCGAGGCGGTGCAGACCCGCCCCTACGCCCCGCCCGAGCTGCCGCACTGCGGCCTCAGGCAGATGACCGTCACCGCCGTCGGGGACGACGGGGTCATCTACGCCATGACGCGGCACGCAGGTGTGTGGGCCCCACTGCCTCCCTGTTACGTTCACATAAACCTTGGTTTAACCAGGTAATCGGGTAACGGAGCATGCACTCCCTCTCACTTTAAGGCTACATGGAAGCCCTAATCAAAAAAAGAAAGAAACCAGAAGAAAGAAGAAGAGAAGAGCAGTTTGTCAACATTTGTGTTGTTTCTGTTGTGGTCCTGTTACGGTCCAGTAACTTTCTCTGCAGTGTGTGATATGCAGAGGTGGACACCCTTGCTTCAGAAAGTAGAAATCCTGCCATGTATTTGTTCTAGCCATTCACTAAACAAGGTGATTTCACTAATTAGCTCCTCTACCTGGCTGAAGAGTGGTGCTAATTAAATTCAGCTGGTGTAGTGCATGGGTGGAACAAATACGTGGCAGGACTTTTACTTTCTGAAGCCAGGGTTGTCCACCTCTGGTGATATGACTTTCACTTATGTAACCTTATTACCTTCTCTTAACCAGGTAATGTAATACAGAATGCACTCTCTCTTACTATAAGGACCCAGACAGGACACTGCATGAAAGCCCGTAAGCAAAAAAAGGAAAGAAACCAGAAAAAAGAAGAGCGGTTTGTTAACACAGAAAAGAATACGTGATGGTGGGCTGTTGTGGTCCTGTTACGGTCAAGTTGTGGTCGGGCGGACTGAACCCCCTCTCTCTGCAGTGTGTGATACGGCTTCCTCCTTGCAGAGCACCAGTTTGAGAAGCTGAAGGACAGACTGCAGCAGCACATCAGGTCCCTGCCCAGGCAGAAGCCCTGCAGCTGGAAGAACGTGCTGGGCTGCGCGGTCATGGGCTCCGACATGCTCTGGTACAGAGGGGAGGTGCTGGAGCTCATCGGGGGTCACGTCAAGGTCAGTGAGGGGGTCAGCGGGACCGCAGGAACCTCTCAACAAGCTGTTGCTGTGACTTATTTATTTTGGCAGATGCTTTTTTGTCCAGACCACACAGGGGTGTGTGTGTGTGTGTGTGTGTGTGTGTGTGTGTGTGTGTGTGTGTGCGTGTGTGTGCGTGTGTGTGCGTGTGTGTCTCTGTTTATCAGTGACCGCACCTGTGCGTGCGTGTGCATGTGTGCATCAGTGAGCTCATTTGCTTGTGGTCCTTTGACAGGTGCGCTATGTGGACCAGGGTCTGGTGGAGAATATTCCGGCGTGTCACGTTTACCCCACGGTGCTGTGTGAGGATGTGCCCCAGCTGTGTATCCCCTGCCGGCTGCACGGGGTCATTCCTGTGAGTTTACTCTTCTAACCCGGCCCTGTACTGCAGTGATTCCTGTGAGTTTACTCTTCTAACCCGGCCCTGTACTGCAGTCATTCCTGTGAGTTTACTCTTCTAACCCGGCTCCATACTGCAGTCATTCCTGTGAGTTTACTCTTCTAACCCGGCCCTGTACTGCAGTCATTCCTGTGAGTTTACTCTTCTAACCCGGCTCCATACTGCAGTCATTCCTGTGAGTTTACTCTTCTAACCCGGCCCTGTACTGCAGTCATTCCTGTGAGTTTACTCTTCTAACCCGGCCCTGTACTGCAGTAATTCCTGTGAGTTTACTCTTCTAACCTGGCTCTGTACTGCAGTGATTCCTGTGAGCTCATGCTGGTAACCTAGCGAACCCAGCTTGCTGTGTGCTGTAAATAACTGGGTTGTCCCCCCTCCCGGCAGGTGGGCGGGGAGTGGCAGTGGGACGCTGTGGCTTTGCTCAGGGAGCTACTTCACAACCGAAGTGTCAACCTGCAGATCATGGTATTTCCTGACCTTTTACACGCTAAAGAGGAGGAGGGAAGGGCCAAAGCCATTAAAGCCTACCTCTGTCTCCTCTGCCCCGCAGGAACTGCCCTCTGACCCCCTGGGGAACATGACCGTGCAGGTCCTGCTGGACGGCATGACCCTCAGCAGGATCATGGTGCATCACCAGCACGCGACCTTCGACCCCGCCGCGTCCGCTCAGGAGGTGGGGGTTGGTCTGGATGGGGGGGGGAGGGCGGCGTTTAGCTGATTCAGTGACTGTGTCAGTGCGTGTGTTTTGGTCAGGGTATACAGATGTGTGCATCTCAGAATGATCCACAGCATAGCTCTTCTGTGACACTGCTGTGACGCTTATAAAACAAGCTAAACGAAGCTAAAATACAAAACATCCCTGATTTGGGGTGTCTTGTTTCCTCAGGAATATGTGGTGACGTCATCGGTTACAGAATTAGACGACTGGGAGCTCAACATCAAGGCAAGATATTATTATCGCTGCTGTCTTTGTGTCTTTGGGATTCATCAGTCTTGCTGTGAATAACACTGGTTTTAGTTATTGAGAGTCTGACTGTATGAAATTAAACCGCAGTGCCTTGTTCCCCTGGGGATCGGTGTCTTGCAACCTCTCTCTGTTGGCTGCCTGTGAAATGCTGTGAAAGAGCTGTCTGTTTCTTGTGCTTGCGTGCATGTGTGTGTGCATTTGTGTATGTGCGTGTGTATGTGCGTGTGTATGTGCGTGTGTGTGTGTGTGTGTGTGTGTGTGTGTGTGTGTGTGTGTGTGCGTGTGTGTGTGTGTGTATTAAACATTGACAGAGCTGTTGACTGCTTGTTGCTGTGGTACTGCAGGGTTTGGAGGACCCAGGGCCTGTCCTTGGAGTCTACACCTACCCTAGACTGCCTGACAAAGGAGAGCACTTCCCGGTCCAAATCAAACACCTCCGCACTCCCAATGAGGTACCACACTGAGTCGTTACTGAGTTGAGACTCATAGGCCCACATGTTCTCCCATAGGGTGCTGTATCTTTACACGATCCACAATACACATCATAGTAATGTAAGTTCATGCTGCTGGCACTTAAGCAAGCAGTCATTTTATGTGATTTTATACAGCACAATCCTTTTCATTTTGCTTGGCTGTATAGTTTGTTAGATGGTCCATCTATCTGTCTGTCAGCGTCATTTTTGGCACATTTTATTAGGCCTGGGCAATGGCGTCAGGTGCGACATCTTACCCTCTGGTGAAGCTAACGTGAGTGTATGTAGGGCCAGCTCTGGCGTGGACACGTGTGTTTGCCCTACAGGTGTTCCTGTGCCCCTTAACTGAGGATGGAGATGAGAGCGAAGATGGGGAGAGTCTGGAAGAAGCTCTGAAGCAAGTGAATGCAGATGTGGACAGGCTGCCATTGCTCACTGACTTCCCTATAGGTAGAGAACAGCATCCTGGACAGGTTTAGGAACTGCATTTTAGCATGGCAGTGCCGTGGATTATAACCCTGCTGATGACTACCCTACTGATCAGAACACGGCTCTTACAACACTACAAACTAAACACTTAGTGATTAGAACCTTGCAGACTGGACCACTGTAGATCAGAGATTATCAAAGAGGGGGTCAGGGTGCTCGAAAACATTAAATACTGCAGGGGTCTTTGCCCAGAAGGTTCTGAGAAGCTCTGCTGCCGATCAGAACACTGCTGATAAGAGCATTTCAGCTCTTTAACATTGGAGCAGCACACACATTAATGCATGTTTCCTCTCTCTGTGTCTGCACTGCTCCCAGAGGGCCCCTGCCTGGCGGAGTACAGTGATGGGAAATACTACAGGGCCAAGCTGCTGGGGTTCGAAGGCTTCAACCCCGTCAGATTCCTGGTGAGACACGTGGACTTCGGCTCCGACGACACCCTTTCCATGCAGAGGTAAGTCCCAAACCGCTTTCAGGAAAAAGGGAGAAACTTCTATCCTCTCTGAAGATGATTTTGCAAGCTCAGACTGACTGACGTTAAATTACATTGCATTGCATTACATTACTGGCATTTAGCAGATGCTCTTATCCAGAGCGACTTACATAGTTTACATTTTTTAATCTGTTACCCATTTACTGAGGCAGCGTTAACCCAGAGTTGCCTCAGTATGTAAGTACCTTGCCTAGGGGTACAGCAGCAGTGCCCCAGTGGGGAACCGAACCGGCAACCTTTCAGTTAGGAGTCCTGCTCTTTACCTCTATGCTAAACTGCAGTCCCTGTGATTTAGCCAGTATAATGTGGGAAGAGAACGGGAGGAGGGTGGGGTGATCTCTCGCCGTTCCCCTCCAGGCTGCGGCAGATCCCCCTGCAGCTCCTCGGCTTCCCCTGCCAGGCCATCAAGGTGCGGGTGGCGGGGTTTAAGCCCCCCCGGCTGAACCTGGAGAAGGAGCGCGTCTCGTACCGGCCCGAGTGGAGCATGAAGGCGGCGCTGGAGATGATCGACCTGCTGCACGGCTGCGTCACCGCCTCCGTCATGGTGAGAGCACACCGCCGGGCTGGCCTGTTAGCCAACCTGACACAGAGGGAAGTAGAAAACAAAATGTTAAATCAGGGAGATTAAGGTTGTGCATCGATCTCTCTCATCAGTTGAATTTAGCTAGCTGGCTAAGATCATGTTCCATAAGAGAGTGGTTTTTTTGCTTGTGTTGTACTCTACCTCACTTGTAAGTCACTTTGGATAAAAGTGTCTGTCAGATGGATAAATATACATGTAAAATGTCTAAAACAACCCATCTTCAGTGTACTAATACTGAATATGATTCATTTGGTTCGCTGAGGTTACACTGAGGCTAAGGCTATATGGTGTGGTTCTGCCTTAGCAATGCGTCAGGGGGAAAAAGAGCTTTAAAAAATCACTTGCCATAGTTTTGTATCATAGACAGGCTGCTGAAATCGTGAACCCAGCCCACACAGGATCTAACTGGATTCAGTTTAAGCTTGAGCAAACAAAACCTTTATTTTAAATGAGCTCAGTGGATATTGGAATCCAGGATGTGTGCAAGGTGTGTGCATGATGTTTGTGAAGGCTGTGCCGTCAGCATCAGACATGACAGTGCAAACCTGCAGGGTAGCTGATAGGCAGGGGCAGCAGCCCTGTGTGTTCAGCTGTCCCCACGTCTAGTTATTGACATAGCTGTGTGCATGAGAGATGTCAGAGACACCCCCTCTGAAAGCTGCCGTTTTCCCCTTCCAGTCCACAGAGCCAGAGAAAGTCGTGTTTCTCTATGATGAAAAGGGAGTGCTGGTGCACCTGCCGCTGGTGGAGAAAGGCCTGGCTGACTTGGAGTGACAGGAGCAAGTGGGTGTGGCGTCCTCAGGGCAGCAGTCCTGGAGGAACGTTGTTCTGTTGCACCGATGTTGTGCGTTACTTGGGCGGTGGTTTTTGTCATTCAGCTGGTTGCTTTGCAGATTCCCGAAGGACACATACAGTAACAAGCATCACCTGTGAATAACTTTTCCTTTTTCTTCCCAGAATCCCTCTGTCACCTGGAAATCGTACTGTTCTGGGGGTTCCTGTTTCGTTTGAAATTGCAAAAGCACGCAGCTCTTTGTTTAAAGTTTTATATACGCCAGAGCATTGTAAATGCTATGTTTATTAGAAAGATACTTTATTCTGTACTTTTATAAAAGAGGCTTTGCTGTGTTTAGTTTGATTTGAACATTGTGTCTTTACTTCAGGTTCTGTATGTAGGGTACAGAACTATTAAAATGTTGGATTTGTTTCATCGCAGCTTATTTTTTATTTCTAATCTTGCACTAATATATGTGAAATTATTTTTGGAAATTGACCCAAATCCCCAAGCATATGGTGCTTGATCAGTTTCAGTGGTGAATCGCAAAAGTATGAATCACACCAAATTAAAAAGTTTAAAAATTTATTTTAACAAATGTACACCAAATAAAAATTTAAATAATATACTATTTACATACCATACAGAAACTCATGCACTGCATAACACACAACATTTCAGCAATGAACAAAGAGCCCAAACAGGAGCGCTGTGGGGGGGGGGGGGGGGGGGTCTGTCACAGGGTCTCAGGTCTTGGCATCCATGACGACGCGGCCGTCCTTGTCTTTGATCCGCAGCCTCCCGGTGGGGTACCTGGTCTCCTGGCGACCGTCGGAGTAGACCGTCTTCACCGTGCCGTCTGGGTACTCCCGCCTCTTAAACTCAGCCGTGTGAACCTCCCGCTGCCCTGTGTTAAACTGGATCACCTTAGTGCCGTCCCTGTAGCAGGAGAGAGCGCTCATTTATTGCATGAACCGCTGTATGATAACCTTACTGTGTACCTGGACAGGGAGAGCATTACAGTAATATGAATTATCTACATGTGTTTATCTTCTCTGATAGAGGGTTGGAGTGAAACAACATACTGAACCTTAAACAAGCCGGGATAAATTTTTTTACTGTCTAGTTTCTGCGCAAACATTCGGCAGATTTCACTGTGCGACGGCGGTGGCACGCGTCCAAACTCACGGTTTCGCTCGTATGATCGTCCCGTCCGGAAACACGCTCTCCTCCTCCCCGTCTGGGTGCAGGTTCTTCACGGTCTGGTCGGGGAAGGTGATCTCCTTTCGGCCGTCGGGAAAATGCTTCTCTGTTTCAGAAACACACAGAGAGGCGGGGGAGGGCTCAGTCTGGGTGGTAGTGAGGCGAGGACTGGGCTCTCGTGCAGGATGGAATGCTCACCGATTTGGCTGTTGGGGAACTGCAGAACCTCCATGCCGTCCGGGTAGGTGGTGTGGGTGGTCTGGGCATCGGCATAGTAGTAGATCTAGAGGGAGCAGCACATAATGACGCTAAGGCTTCTGAAGCTCTGAATGCAGACAAATTATTTTTTGTTCAACCATCTTGGTCCCAAGATGCATCGCAACAAGCAAATATCACCACAAGGCCTTTCACTTGATACAGTTGGTGCATCCAAATAACCACCTTCCCTCTGTAAAGTATTCAAAGACAATGATGAAAATAGGCCACGGGGCCCACCTTGGTGTGTCTTTTGTCTATAGAGTGAATCTATTACCGTTTGGTTTCAAGGATCCCAGTGTCTTAACTCTGCTACAAATCCAGCAATCTACACCTTTGATTTAATACATTATTTTCCACACTGAATGTTATTTTCCACGGGAACGTAAAATTCAAGGCTCACTCAGATGAGTTGATATGAAAACTATTCTGGAGGAGTTCTGATTAGTATTTATGAAAGCTTCATTGCCTCTGTAGTGTACAGGGGCCTCTATCGCTGGCCCTCCTGACCTCCCACTCACCACTCTTTGGTCTTCCATGATCTGCTTGACGTCCCCGTTGAAGAAGGTGACTTTGACGGTCCGCCCGTCGGCCGATACCTCCTTACGGGTGCCGTTGGGGAAGACGATGAGCCGCGCCCCGCTGCGCAGCACCCTCTCGATCTGAAACAGCAGGAGAGCTCCGGTCACATGGTGTCACTGAGGAGAAGGCTCTCTGTAGCAGTGTGACTGTGTGATCTAACAGGGAAGCTGAAGGGACAGACCTCAGTCCTGGTATGAACTGCGACGTTAATTTAATCTGCTAAAAAATTTCCTGTCAACGACCTTCTGTTGGAGGTGTTTGTGCAAATGGAAAGACAAGTTGTTGAACATATTTTGGGTAAATAGCTGCTCTTTGAACTAATCCAATACAGTTCTCTCTGTGAAGCTTTATTAACTGATCAGTGAATGGTTAATTTAAGGATCTGTGTACCCATATCTAACAAATAGCTAACAGTAGATTTTTCATTGATATCAATAGAGTTAACATTTCTAGTCTGTCCTATCAACTCTAATTAAATGAGAGATTAGCAAAACTGAAAACAAGCACAGTGTGTCTCTGCTACCAGGGTTAGAAAAACAGACATCTGAACTCCACCCCACACACACAGACCTTTCCATCAGGATGAGTGATCTCATTATTGCTGCCCTCGTCCTCATCCACCTCGTGCAACTCTGTCTGTGCCACACCAGCCCTCTGTGAACAGCAAAGCATTTCCCATTCAGTAACAGCACAGCTGGACCTCAAAGGGATGTGAATATTAGCTTCCTAATCATTATATAAGTTTTATTCCAGATGTAATCCAACAGTATATAAGTAACTTGTATATAAAACAGTGAACGTCTCCTATCAAACATGATGTTGAATGTCCTCCATTGTTCTGAAACAGGCAGTGAAGTGGATACATTTATAAAGCAGTACTGTGGTCTTATGTTTGTTTTGCTAAGTTTTGATGATCCAAAACCTGACCCTTAATTAGCCTCCTGTCAACCATGAAGATGGCAGGGACACCACCTCTGATGGATGCTGCAGTTGGGTGTACGCTCTTGAATTGGTAGTACAATGTTCCAATATACAGTATAACTACTGAATGAATCCCAACAGGAAATACCACACTGTATCCCATCCCTATCCTTCAAGCAAAGGGTGTAGCCACTCACAGAAGCCAGGGTGGGAGGAGACTTTGGGTTCTGTGCTGTGATAGGCTGCGCAAAATGAGGCACTGCCCACTCCTTAGTTCCAGACACAGGGGTGGGAACTGGTGGTTGGGGCTTCCAGCTGCTGCTTCCTGTAAAGAAGGACAGTGTGTTTTCACTGCAGTAATGTGACAGGACTAATGTACTCTCTGTGCCAAACAGCAGTCACCATACTGTATGGATCTGCATCAATGAAACCAATTTCATACAGGATTTATAAAATGAAATTCAAGGATTTTCCAAGCACCTTCAGGGACACTTTTAACTTGTGAACAAAAGACTTTAAAACTGACCAGAATGTTTATGTTAGTAATCATACTATTTGTGACACATCACACTATAGATCACAATGATGGCTAAATGATGTTACTGATGTTTACACAGGTTATTCTAAACCTGATACAATGTCACTTCCCAATAAGAATATTAATATTACAGTCATAGGCCACAGGGAGGTATAAATCATTATACTATCAATAAAATAAAATATCTTTTTGTCAAAGCAATCAAAGTAATAAAGATCTTTGAAGAGTGTTTCAAGAATGCTGAAATAATTTAGATATTGACCTAGATCTAGTTTATACTGTTGAGGTCATTGTTACATAACTGAATGTTTAATGATGGAATGACACTAATCGGATGTGATTTTAAACAGTAGATTTCTGCACCTCTGTTTGGAGGGCTGGTCTCCCGTGGGGTCTCCTTGGCTGAAGCCGTCAGGGGGAAACTGGTCCTCGCTGTGCTCGGGGGACTCTGACCAGATCAGAGATACACACATATTTTACGTTACATTATTGTCATTTAGCAAATGCTCTTATCCAGAGCGTCTTACATAGGTTACAGTTTTATCCATTTACACAGCTAGATACACAGTATAGTGAAGCTATATACTGAAGAAGTACCTTGCCCAAGGGTACAACAGCAGTGTCCCAGCTGGGAATTGAACGGGCAACCTTTCGGTTACAAGCACTGCTCCTTATCACTACACCAAACTGCTGCCCTCTCAGTCTCCCTGAGAGATTATTTCAAGATGCTAAACAATGTATAGAAGAAAAGATGAGATGTAGAGACCTTTCCAACCATGTAGTTTCTCATAGTTCTATAATGTACATATGTTCTCTTTTGGTATATTGCATTGCTAGCATAACATACCCTAGGCTACTGTTACTAGTGCCTAATGAAGCACAATTCAGGGCCTCAGGATTTTAGCAGTTTTGCATGTTTGTAGTGCAAGGTTGGTTTTTACAGGATTACATTATTGTTATTTAGCAGACACTTTTATCCAGAGCAATTTACATTTTTTAATGTTATCCATTTATACAGCTGTATATTTACTGAGGCAAATCTGGGTTAGGTACCTTGCCCAAGGGTACAGCAACACGGTCCCAGAGGGGAATCGAACCAGCAACCTTATTGATTAGGAGCCCTGCTCCTTACCACTAAGCTACACTAAACACCTTACCACTATGCTACACTGTGGACTGAAGATGGCAGTCTTGAGGGGTGGTGAAAGATCTATCTTAAACGGAAGTGTATTTGGCTGAGCCTGGAGGACTGACAGGGTGCGACTCACAGTGGATTTTGACCGCGTGGTGCCATGCGCGGCGTTCTCGTCAGGCCTCCTGGAGCCCTCCCTCCCCTTCTCCCTCTCGGCCTCCTCCCTCTTCCAGGCGGTGAGCCGCAGCCGCTCCAGGGCCTTCACCTCCTCCCGCAGGGCGCTGTTCTCCGCGCCGAGGGCGTCCAGCTGCTGCCGGAGCCGGCTGTGGGTGCTGGACCAGCGGGTCTCCCGGCGCCGCAGCTCCTCCTGCAGGGAGCTCAGCTGCTGCTTCAAGGACTGAGACAAGACCAGACAGAGGAGGGGATATTGCATCATTACAGTCACACCCTGACTGCTGCCCTCTACTGTCAGGAGAGGACCTTACAGAAAGGCTCCCTGAACCATACTGCGTGGTTGATGTGTGGCTAATGCACTAATTGATCAGCACTGACTCGCCGATTTGAACCAATTAAATACTTAAACTGTTGAAAGGCTTTTGATTGGGTCTAGCAAATCAGAGCTAGCTCATGATTACTTATTGTGGGGTAATAGCTTTGAAAAGTGCTTTATATACTGTATATTTAAAGGAACAAATGTTCTGAAGAGTTAGCGCCCCCTCCACATAACAAATGGTCGTTTTTTTTCTTTCTCCCTCATCTGCTGAATCTGTGGTCTAAGGTACAGCAGGTCACGACTCATCTGAGCAGCACAGATCTCTTGTGGAGAGGATCCAGACTGGGCTTTCACCCAAATCTCCTCACTCTCATCTCAAGTATCCTTACGCTTCCCACCTCTCACCCAGTCTCTCCACGTCCTTCCTCGTCTGACTTGAACCTCCTTCCACTCCCTCTCTTCTCACCTGGATCTTAACCTCCACTGTGTCTCACCTGAAACTCCTTGAGCTCTCCTTCTTGTCTCACCTGAGACTCCTCGAGCTCCCCTTCTTGTCTCACCTGAATCTCCTCGCGCTCCTTCTTGTCAGGTATGGCCCTGGCGGCAGAGGCGTGCCTCTCGAACAGTTTGCGCTCCTTCTGCAGCTTTCGGGTCTCCTCCTTCTTAAGCTCCTCCAGCTTGGCCAGCTCCTCTGCCTTCTTCCGCTCAAACTCCGCCCTCTCCTTCCTGCGACCAGTCCCCTCTCAGTTACTCCGGCATTCTCATGTTCACTTGAACATTCTGTGTTTCAAGGCAGCTGACTATACTCATGAGTTTACATTACAGTTTGGTCACCTTTTTAATACAACCATCTTATTGCCAGACATACTCAGGGTAAAGCAGATTTTTGCAATGAGTGCTAACTTACACAAGAGGTACTGGATTTTCATATAGTGCAATGAGGAGGTTTCAAATATTCAAGAGCCATTTTTGGTGCATTGCCTTTGAACATTAACCATCCCTACTTGATATCATCCCCACAGAGAGCCCATGAGGTGACTCGCTCTTACCTGAGCGCCTCCAGAGCTTTTTCCCGCTCCTGTCTCTGGCTGGCCAGGGCAGCGTTCTCAGACCTGAAGCGCTCAATCTCGATCTCCAGCTCTGCCAGCCTCTCCCTCAACAGCTTGGACTGGGGGTGGCTGCCTGGAGGTAGTATTAATATAGCTGAACATCGAGGGCAAACATCTCACTAATGCAAAGGTAACATTATGTCATGAGAAGCAGCCATATTTTGAGGGAGCCGGAGTCCTAGTTTCACTGAATTCTGGGGATTAAATGTCTTACCTGGCGCTGGTTCTGCTGCTGTCCCTGCAGGCCCTGACGCTGTCGGAGGAGGGGGTTTCGCTTTGGGTTTCAGAGAGGGGAACAGTTTCGCCACCAGCTGGGAGGTCGGCGGAGGCTCCAGCCTCTGATCCGCCACGTCACCCCGCGGCCCGTTCTCTGGCCCTTTTGCCGTGGCCACCTTCCTTTTCAGATCTCTGTTTGGCGCTGTGGTGTCGCTTGCTGTTCCTAGGGGATCATGGGTAATGGCTGCTCCATTGTCGCAACCATCCTCCAGGTGTCCGTCATCCTCCAAATCATTCCAGGTGTCATCATCGTCAAACATGAGACGACCCTCTGCCTCCCGAGCTTTACCCTCTATGAGGGTGGAGTCGTTGTGGTCCTCAAAGCCACCAGCGTCACCGGCCTCCTCTCTGCCATCCCCTTGGACAGAGCTCTCGTCTTCATCCTGGTAGGACGTCTTGTCATATCGGGGTTCGGTAGAAGAGAAGCAAAGCCCACTGGGTAGGGGCACCTCATACTTCAATGCTTCCTGTTCCTGATCTGTGTCTTCCAGGTCCTCAGATTCCTCGCTGCCAAGATCTGATTTGACTTCTATTTCTTGGTCCTCAGCTTCCGGCTTGACATCCTCAGCGTCTATGACATCGGTCGCAGAGAGAGATCGACCGATAGCTTCTTTGTCATGTGCGTCGACGCCAGCCTGGGCATTTTTTGGCGGGGACGGTTTTGGAGACTTGATGGGAGTGGAGGAGAGCCGGCGGTGGTGATGGCGCCCCCTCCTGTCCTGTCGGTCCAGCTCCAGGACCTTCATGACGAAGGAGGAGTTGCTGGAGAAGGACATCTCCTCAGCAGCCTGCTCCAGCAGCTCGAACTCGCCCAGCTCCACTCTCTCCCTCTGCCTCTCCATTTCCCAGCGGGCCAGCTTGTCCCGGAAGGACAGCTCAAAGGAGGACTCCTGCCCTCCGGCTACCCGCGTTTTCCCCAACCCAGGCTGCTGGCCTCTGCTCCCTTCCTCCGCCCCCACCTTCGTCCCCACCACCACCATCGGTGACAGCGGGCCCGTGGTCTCCGCGCCTCTGCCTGCCAGTCTGCCAGCTGGTGCGGTCTGGGACTTCGCAGGCGGAGGCACCTCTTGCCGCTGCTGTTGCTGTTTCGGCTCGCTCTTGGGCCGCGCTGGATTCGGAACCGCCACATTCTGCCTCTGATGGCTTCCCAGCACCCTGGGCTGCGGCGCCGGGCCCGCTTTGGTTTCGGACTTGCTGCGATCCGGTGGTGCTGTCGGCCGCTCGGGGCAGTTCTCTTTGTTGAGGACGGCGGTCTTGCGCTGGACGGGAGGGCGTCGGCCGCTGGTGATTTTCTCTGTGTTGCTGCTCGACTCAGGAGCCCAGTGGATGATAGTTTTGGGAGCTGCTTTGGGGCTGTCTTTGCTGCCTCTCCGGGGTGGGGCGGCTTTCCCCCCAGCGAATCGGGACAGGCCCTCCCCACGCTTCAGGAAGGGCCTCTTAGGATTAGCTTTGACTCTCTCAGTTGTCGCTGGGTTCTGTGAAGATGCATACAAATAACATTGAGGTAATAATAAAAAAACGTGATTTAGTAGTATGCTTCACTGAAGCAGTGAGGCTCAGTGAGACCTGTTTTTGCAGTGTAGTGTGTAACAGTGAGCCTCTCACCTGTTTCTGCAGGGAGGTGTTCAGCCGCTGCTCCTCCAGCCTCAGCTGCTCCTCCAGCAGCTCTTCAAAGGTCCGGCTCTTGCCTCCGATCCCTGGCCTGATGGGCCTGCACCAAACCACGCACAAACACTGTTAGCAACTGCTTGCATCCAGCCACAGCACACGTATGTACAACATACAACAACAGTGTGGCAGAACTGAATTAAACCTAATCCAAGTTACTGTGTATTCCACGTTGCTGGCCGTCATCGCCAGGTCAAAAATCCAGTGCTCTGACAACTGCTCCTCCCTACTGCCTAACACCCTCATGTCCAGAGTTCTGTGTGCATCTCGAGACTGCTGTGGTTTGAATTACCTGTCCTGCAGATTCTGGAGTTCTTCTCCTTCTCTGTCAGCAGTGTGAGGAGAGCCTTTATTTGTGGGGATTAAGGCAGTAAGAGATTCCTCTTCCTCATCATCAGCTTTGCTGTCATCCTTCAGCTGGCCACCGCTCCAGTCCTGGCTCCACTCGCGTTCACCTGAAGACGTTTTATTGTTTTTAACATGGAAAGTCTGACTTTCCAGGGTGTCCAGACAAATGTAATGGTTATAGCTTACCCAACGTCCTATCATGATCGTCATCCTCCTCTTCCTCGGGATGAGGATGAAGGTCTGCAGCAGCACGCTGGAGGCAGGGATCCGGCTGTGTGAGGGCTGAGAGTGCCCACTGCAGGGGGGAGACCGACCGCTGGGGGGGTCGTGGGGGGTCACGCTGGGGTGCTGGGAGCCTGTGGAGGTCAGGCACTCCAGGGAGGGAGAGTTGCATTTCTCTCTGCGAGACAGGAGGACCTTCCAGCACTGTATCATCCCCCGAGTCCCCCTCTGTCAGCTGTGACGTCCCCGTGTCATCTGAACGACACAGCGACTCTGTGTTGGAGGTAGCACCGTACTCAAATGTCAACTGCACCACTAAACATAACACCACACTGTGTGAACTTGCAACACCAAACCAGTACAGAATTGGAGCACTCTCACATAGATAACACACATAGATAACGAACTAACCAACAACAATCAACTATGCCTCCGTTTGCACTCAATGCAGATACTGAGGCTATTGTGAAATCTGACATCCAAGTAGGAAACCTGAGTGCTTTTTCATACTGTGACTGAAACAGAATCTTGTAAAGTGGCTAGTGTGATCAAACTATCAGCAAAAGATTGTTAGCAAAACATCCAAAGCATGCTCCCAAAATCTGCACAACTTTATCTTAACCTTTTAAAGATAAAAAAATCAAATAACATTAAAAATAGCTGTTAGTAAAGCCTACCAATTTAAATGGTGCATAGAGAAGATACAGCGAGATACAGAACAAGATGATGCAAGGTGAACAGGTGAGAACACTTGACTGCCCGGGTGAGAAATGAAGACAGGTAAGAGGATAGGGGACACAGTGAAACGGCAGATCCGATGTGGGAACAGGTCAAAAGGGAAGTGGGAGGCAGGTGAGAGGGAAGATAAAAGGAGAGGACAGGTGAGAACTGAGGAGAGAAGGAGGGTGCCTGATACCTGCGCTGGCCTGCTGAGAGACCTGCACCAGGCCCATGAGTCTCTGCTGCTCCTCCAGCAGCTGCTGGAGCTGCTCCATCTGCTGGGCCTTCAGCTTCTCCTGCATGTGCTTCTGCCACTCCTTCAGCTGCAAGCCCACTCAGAGCGGTTAACCCTGGGTATTCACCGAGCACTCTCACCCCTGAGCCCTAACACTGGGCATTTACTTTGAACACACCTCGAGTCATCACACTGGTGTTCACTTAGTACACTCACTCCAGAATCATTACACTGCATAGTAGTATACTTGGCTTCCATTGCCTAGTCAGATTTCACAAGTTAACTTGTGGTAGAGCTTGAATGGTGTTATGCTCATACTCGCTGGTCTGGGAGTGTTGTCACCCTGGTCTGACACTGTTGCTTATTCAATTTGAATGAATATTCTTATGCTCTATTATACTGGATGTCAAAGGACTGAGAGTGTTGTCACCCTGGTCTGACACTGTTGCTTAATCAACTTGGATGAATACACTTATGCTCTGTTATACTGGATGTCCTTCTGAATAAGAGCGTCTGCTAAATTCATGTACTGTAATGTAATTTATGCATATTCAGTTAGTACAAACAGCCAAAAGTCATTACACAAATACACACAGACCCAAATCCATTTCCATTACACTTTGAAAACACATGCTGTAAGTTACCTGTTCGAGCTTCAGCATCAAGTCTCCCGTCGACTGCCTGTCAGTCTCCTCTACGCTGTCCATCTCTCCGACGAGTCCCTGCATGACAGCACCGAACTCGGAACGCGGAGAGGCGTTATCGATCGCGATCGCTCTCTCAGACAGCTGTTCCGGCTTCTTCCGTGCGATGCTAGCCTCTGCCGCGGTGAGGGAGTCGACACTGAGGCAACTGCTGCTCCTCGAGACGGGAAGGGGTGCGAACTGAGCCGAAAATGAGTCGTCCGCATCCTGAGGCGCCCAGCTGCAGCTATCCCTCAGCGAGCTGCCCAAGTCCAGCGAGGGGTTCAGAATCACACCGGCGCGGGACCTGCACGGCATCCACTGGGCAAGGAAGTTCATTTCTGAGGTCTGTACCCCAGCTGGAGATGACATCGTGACACCCCCCCTCCGAGACTAACCCTGATTAGACAGATTTTAGAGACAGGTTAATAGTCTTCAAAAGCTACATGGGACCATTAAATTGGCTAACTAAATTCAGTTAAATTAGCTGTATTTCGCTACTCTCTAGCCATTCTAGTTAGTGTGCCTGCGATTTGAGAAACTTTCTAAGGAAGCGGTCTTGCTTGCTTTTTCAGTTATAACCATCAGTTTATGGTTTATTCTAAACATTTGCTACAATTTAATGGACATGCATTTTGGATAACACGTGGAAAATTCTTAGAACCAAGACAACCCGTCTGCAGGCTAGTAATACGCAGTGTAGATAGTTCGCTAGCTAGCAAAGTGCTAGCCAAGTCGCTAGTTAGCTATCAGTATGTCAAGCAAGTGTCGAATAATAGGTTCATATTTGCTGTGATGGAATAAATATTTGCTACATACCTCAGTTTTCGCTAAATTTCAGGATTTGCCAACCTATCGAACTACTTGATCGAAACTTGTATAGAGTCAACATAAGGAACAATGAAACTTTTCCAAATGTACCGCCGTACCAAAACAAAGCCCGCGAGAGATAGGAAGTTTACACTGTCGCAATGACTTGTGGGTGAAGCAGTCCAACAGTGTTCATGAACATGTCGTTTTCTACCGGAACGACCAAATTAAGAACTTCATCTCCAACAAAGTATTGCGCATACGTTAAATACCACTTTTAATTACGCCATGAGCGTTGGCATCAACGTCTTTGAGTGCTGGGTGTGTTTTTGCGGGTTGAGTAAGGTGAGACCGCGGCAAACATTCTTCAGATGGAAGCGATATGAAAGTGGCCACAAGGTCAAAATGTATTTAGCATGACAGTTTGACAATTATATGATATCGGAATTTTATTTTGTTTTGAAATTATGATGTGGCAGCGCTGCTGTAGGCCTACATGTCTTGTTTGACAATTGAATACGTGTATCTGCACACGGGCACATTCAATTTAGAGTAATTTAGACATTATGTAATGTCGCATTTTCTTTTATGATGATGATGATGATGATGATATTATTATTATTATTATTGTTGTTGTTGTTGTTGTTGTTGTTCATAATAATGAAATTAGGCCCAATGCATACAAATCATTTACGATGACCTATTTGGTGTTTTCTGTTGGAGCTGCACTTGAAGAGATTAGCCCCTTGGAAAAGCATGAGGATAGGGGCATCATACAGTATGTAAAGCAAGCTCCAAGAGAAGCTCCTCAATGAACAGAGAAACCAGGAGCCATCACAGGGTCAGACAGAGGGAAGGAGCTCCAAGGACTAGAGACTCATCTCTGAAAGCCAACTGCAACATCCTCAGATCAGGGTTTAAACTTGAGTTTGGACAACCAAACCATTGTAGTTTATATGAACAGGGAAAGCTGCTTCTAATCATAAATAGTGCAGGTAAATCAGGGCTAACGTAAACATGTTGCAAGATCATAAGGTGCTAACATTGTTGCAATTGGCTCTAAATCATCTACAGTAGTCAGCGTACTGTCCTCTGACATTGCATCAGCATCAGCGATTATGGCCTTCTGTATAAAACATGAATCTGACTTAGACTTCCCCGACACTGCTGATCCAGCTGCTATTCAGTGTCACAACCAAGGCTGGGTTCCATACCCAGTGTGGATTCATATCAAATCAAATCTAGACCACAGGAAATAAAGTTTACCTTGCCAGCACTGTATAATGTAGAAAAGGATTTCATACAGTTGTTCTGAAGGTGGAAAGAGATTTGCTGACTTGTTCAGTTTGAATTCATTCAGCTGCAAAGCGATACCCATGTGCTCTGTACAAAAGGAATTTTGTTACATCATCTATATTAACTTAACACCTGCATGTTCTGCAGCTGAGAAACTGTAAGTTGTTCTAAATGTGGGAAGAATCAATGCTATCATCTTAAAAACCACATCACTGAATTAATTCAGGTGGACATTCTTAGATCTCTCTAGGGTATGAAGAATTTACTGCATGGAAACACCCTGGCAATATACAGTAGAATATACAATATAACTCATTCAGGTGTAAACACAACCTTTGCACACCGCATAGAAAGTGTTTTGCCAGTGAGTCCCCCTGAATAAAACTAATTCATTCAGTGTACCCAGGGAGAGACATTTTGTCCATTTATGATGGCCTGTCTGGGGCCATCATATACCCAGGGTTAACCGCTCTGAGTGGGCTTGCGGCTGAAGGAGTGGCAGAAGCACTTGCAGGAGAAGCTGAAGGCCCAGCAGATGGAGCAGCTCCAGCAGCTGGTGCAGGAGCATCATAAACCAACCTGCAGAGACACTAGAGAATTCAGTCTTGAGGAAAGAAAAAAAACAGAACACTGCAACTAATGTTGAAAAATTTCTGCTCAAACGAACACCTCAACAGTAAATGGCAAATGGTTTGGAATAAAAACCACCTGTGTGTATAGCATTTTGACATCAGTGGACACAGTTGGAAATTGCAGTTTATATTACCATAACCTCATACAGCTATAAGAGGAGATGCCTCAAACTATAAGCCACATTTATTGTTTGCAAGTCGCATTTTGCATAATTTTATGTCTTGAAACAGATCACTAATTTTTGGCATGTTTCAGCAAAAGTATTATATTACGCTTAAATATGTCTGCGTTCAGGGTATATCTTATGTGGCTTAACACTGACCAGGCTTTTGGGAATGATCTAACAGATTATGTGAGGGTATGACCTCAAGCAAGGCAGTGATTCGTGCCAGAAAGTCAAGGTGGAGTATTAATTACAGACAGACATTCTTCTGAGAAAATGTATAAAATCTCCGCAACTTGGGGGGGGGGGGGCAGTTGACACAAGGTTGTCAAGAAAGCTGACTAACTACATATGTAGCAGTGCATCAGCATTTTATCATTATTGATGATGATGGAAACAGTGCAGCTAACAAACTATTTATCTACCACTACCTATTTATCTAAATTTGTGAATGCCTGTGAAAGTCCCTTGAATTCACTGAACAATTTCATATCCCCCTCCTGCAATATTTGGTTGATTCCATCTATTTGTCCTGCACACAGGGCAAAAATTCCCTATTCAGGTAACTCATACACCTCTTCCTTCGTTATTATTGTGAATGAGCATGATACTGAAATGACTGGATTTTCAGGCCACGTATTTCACTCATTTTTCATTAGTAATCAGTAAACTGTCACCAAGGTCTTGTTTTGTAACTGGTGAATTGAGAGAAGGGAGTTGTAATGGTTTCATTATCTGATTGGAATGCACCCTAATGCATATGTCCATTAGAACATATCAAACTTCATCTACTCCCACAATAGAGTCACCAACTTGGCTTAGTTGAGGTGTTGCCCCTTTGATAGTCTGTGCCATCTTATATTACACATGTATTCTTTGCATTTTCTCCCTTTCCCATGACACCAGCTATCTGGTTTCAGTGGTAGAAGCATGTTATATTTAGTGGTTCCATATATTTTTTTATTGATACTCAGGTCTAGCTCTGTAGCTAGTTTTGCAACAAGTACTTGGTGGTTTTTAACAAGCACTTGAAGAATTGTAGATTGCAGTTTGGGACCTCTGCTCTGTGCAAGCCCTCAGTGTGTCTCAGCAGGCAGATTTCATCAATGGGGAGTCAGCTTCAGAAATGGACATCGACCCCCATCTAAGAATGAGAACCCCTTTGGATGCCTCAGACTGGGGTGCTATTTCTAGGGCAGTTGTGCAAGCACACTTGCCTCCAATCCCAGCCACCCCCCCACTGTTCAAGGGCAACGGAAACTACAGGTGCCACTCAGGCAGGCTGTGGAGCCATCTGTGAGAGGATGTCCCCATGTGGTCTGTGGGGCTTCTCTTGAGCAAACTGCCACCTCCTTGCAGTTTTCTGAGTCCTACTTTATTTACTCTCAGTTGTCCCCCACAAACATGCTATAATTCAGACAGACAGTACAACAGTATCGTCCTACATCAACTGGCAAGGTGGGGTAAGGTCAATAACTTTGCACACTAAAGCCCATCAGTGCTTACTTTAGGTGCATGCCAGTGGTCTGTCCTTACATACGTTTCACCTCCTGGGAATAACAAATGTGGCAGCAGATCTCCTGTGAAGGGCAGGGAGAGGGCAGGCCAGGGGAGTGGTGCCTCTTCCCAAGCAGTGGAGGTCATTTAGTGTTGGCTTGGGAGCACAAAAAATGACCTTTGTCTGCTATATTTGGAAAGTAGGTATGCCATCAATCACGTTATGGGATCGCGAAGCAAATCCCATGTCAACCCATTAATTAATATTTCGTAGAAACGCTCTTTCACAATACAGTTCAAAATGATAAAATAGTTGTTTCCTTACACAATAGATACCTTGCACGTTTTACTGGTTGCATGTAACTAGGTAACCAGGGAAGACGGTGAAACCCTGCCCCGCAAGCTATTTTGGTCACGAATCATAATAAAACAAAACGACGACGACAGTGACGAAATCGTGAACATGCTGTCTGACCGCTGCCACATACTGAGCTAGCGGCTGTCCGGCATGTGTCCAAAGAACGTGCTGCGCTAGCGGAAGTGTGGGGTGAAATAGCTGAGCGAAGGGGAGAATTACACTCAGACGCTGTCCGGTCAGTTTGAACAAGTCTTTCCTTGTCAACTTCCAAGTCCGATTAAAGTCACGAGTATTTCACTGAGACACGTCAGGACTGAAGCAATCTAATTTGACTCGAGTCTACATCTCCCAAAAACTGGGGAAAAATATTTGACAAGATCAAATACATGCAAAGCATGTACCACCCCGTCATACTGCGCACGGTGTTGCACATCAGCCGGGATAGTTCGCTACGTTAAACACTATTATTAGCCGCAGTTGTTTCTGTTTGGAGTGAGGAGTAATTTCCCATAATCCTACTGCACCTGTTCATTTGTTCGGTGGGATTGGATTTCTCCGGTGTCTGTCACTCCTACCATTAATATGATTGGTCGGTTGATAAACCCGCCCCTTAAACAACCGCCCCGCCCAGTCTTCCACTTCGTTACAGTAGACGAAAAAAAGCTAGTGCGGCCTAGGTTGTGTGACTACACACCTAGGGAGTCTGGCCACAAGTTTTAGTTAAATTAAAGCTGTTTAAAGAGAGCGGAATGGAGCAAACGGCAACGGGGGCTGAAAGGTCCGATCCCGGAGACAGCGAACAGGACGAGGAGGAGGATGTGTACGAAGTGGAGAGGATTATTGACATGCGAGTGGAGGAGGTGAGCAGTTGCGCTGGGATTGACCGATCTTGGGAGGAAAAAATGGGTTGATGCTGTTTAAGAAATGGGTGTTTTCTCTGCAGCGTAACTTTTGAAGGCGCAGTTGAAATATCTGAAAGCCCGCACAAGGTGATCACATTATGCAAAGCCGCCTTTATCGCGTATTCGTACACAGTCTTTTCCCTTTCGTCAGTTAGGACTGATGTTTGACACTCTGCCCGGGAGTACTTTGTGGCTAGCTAGCTTGCTAGCTACTTCTTGCACAGCCTACGTTGTCACGGCAAGTTATCAAAATGCAGGCGTGACCCCGGTTGCCAAAACAACCACCCCAATGTTTAGCTAGGCTGCTAGCTGGCCAGTGTCGTACGAATGTGAAACTAAACTATTTGTAACTAACCAGTCACAGAAAAGTGTGACATTGTTAGTTCTTTTTATTCCTTTTAAACACCAGTTGTTGAGTAACAGCTCAGAAGAATGTATCCCGATGACAGATAACGTTTGGCTAACTTAGCTTTGCTGGGACAGCTACAGCTGTAACGTTGTAGATGGCAAACTCTAAGTTTAATGACCGGGTCTACTTTTAAATTGGTGGTCGAGAATAATAAGCAAACGTTAGGCCTATCGTAACCGGGAGTTGTTTGTGTCGTAACATTTACATAAAGGTATTCTTAACAGGCGAGGACGTAGTTGATAGCTAGTTCCCCTAGCTAACAAGTTGTGTGTTATGGTTTACTTTGCAGATAGAAGGTTCCCGAAGACTCGTGGTAGCTCAGTTATTTGAGAGAAATGGCTAGAGATAGCTAGTCATGTCAGATCAAATGTATATCCATTCGTTTAGGCATGAATGTACAAGTGGATGCGATCATTATCCTCAGTTTATACTCTTTTGCTGGCTAGCTACACTTCACACGCATGAAATCAGATAGCTAGCTAAGGATGAATACATAGCCAACGTTAGGGATGGATAGTTTCCTTTAAATGAAACCTGTAAATACACTGGGTGCATTTCATTTTATGTCGAGAACGTGCTAAAAATTAAAGGATGGTAGGAAATTGAAATGCAGAAATGAAGTGGGCAGCAGTTAAAGGACCCCTTCACGCTGCTGTTGCTGCGACTTGCATCGCTAATGATTCGCCATCACCCTGTTTTTCAGAGAGACAGACTTCCAGCCTGTGACAGGGCTCATTAGTTAGCCCAGCACGCCTGTGCGCAGCGCGCATCCCGTCCGTCCGTTGGCTGCAGCAGTTGGCCCTGTTTGTTGTGGTGTCACTTAGACGCCCCTCTCAGGAAGTCCAGACTTGGTTGGAGGGGGAAAACCTTGCCGCACTGAACGTGTGGACGTTAAAATTTGCCAGCTTGTGGGGAAGAAGTCTGTTGACTGCGGCAACAAACTTTTCCCACTCCCGCCCCCTCGGCCCCCCCCCCCCCTTCACTGTGGGCAACATATACCCCAAACACGTTGCACAACATCTCACACACGTGCTGATGTGTGGTAAAAGTCCAGATCTTAGTTTAAACACACCACTCGGCCTCACTCTCTGGCGATGTGGACTTTGGCCCTGTTATCAGTAGCAGACAGTTACGCTGTCGCAGAGGGGTCTGCTCTGTCTCCTCCTCCACCCTCCTTGTCGTCGTCGCCCCCCCACGCTAGTGTGAAGTGCCCCGCGTCAGGGAAAACCCGGCCACTTTGTCTCTGCCATCTAAACGTGTCCCTCTGCAAAAAGCACACCCTCTTCCAGGAGACTTTCAGGAGTGGAGGAACATGTTTCACGGAGCACTTTTCTCTGCATTTAAGGGCTGTCGTGCCTCTCAGGAGAGCAGAAACAGTGATGCTTTTTTTATCTTAGTTTATCTCACATCAGATTTTTTTTGTAGTTTTCTACAAAAACTGGGTGTGTCCAGGCCTCAGCGGCCATTGAAAGTCATGCAGCAGCCATTGAAAATCATGATAAAACTGTTTTTTTTTTTTTTTTTTTTTTACAACATTGGCGTAATGTTGAGACAATTACTAACTAGGTTACCCCGCCGTCACATCAAGGCGTGTGTATGTTTGAAGCGCTAGACTGGCCAAGCGTGCCAGGTTCTCTGCTCCAGACAGAAGTTGTTTTCATTCGCGAAGCGGGTCACAGGTTGTCTGGACAAACCCCGGTCGTGTCTCGCCCATCCTCGTGAGACACCGGAGAGTCTGACAGGTGTCTGGTTATCATGTTACATTCCAGCTTCCGCACCGCTGTGGCAATGTTCTCCTGTTGCCACAGCGTTGCTCTAACGTTTGTGTGAACATTAGTCGGTAGGATGGGGTGTACCGGCTGGATGAGCACAGAGTTGAGACCCACAGGGTTGGGGGAGGGGGACAGTACTGCAAACTGGTGTCCGTTACCTACACTGCTATAGCTCTGGAGTGATGCTGTCTGTATAGCAGCCTACAGCTTCTGTATGGACCCTAAAACACTGCGTGCAGGCATAAACACAAGTAAACAGCATGCAGAAAAATGACCCTTTAAGCTAGCTAGGAGAAATTAACCCATGATAAGTTAGGGTAAAGAACCATCAGTAATTATTGTTGCATGGCTGTTAAAGCTGTTGGTATGGCACGCTGTTGATGCTGTACTCGGATTTATGGAAAATGAGCTGTTTATTTGTAAGGTGTTTTTGCAGCCTCATAGTGATTCTGATAACCCCAGCTGCTTTGGGTGTTTTTCACAGGTCGGCACAGTAGCAGTAATGGGCGTCTTGGTGTGAAAACATGCTGCAGATTTGTCTGCTGGCTGTAATGCAGCTTGTGAACATTGCTGCTGTCCACACATACGGGAAAGGGGTATGTGACATTTTTTCCACGAGCACCGACAGCATATGAAGCGGAGAGCCGGTCTAATCTAAATGTCTTCCACAAATTGCGGGCTCTGAGCTTAATCTCCCATCAGCCCGGGCCGCGTTTTAGCAGGCTTCTCCTGTGCACACTCACTGATCTTAATGCTAATGAGGCCGATGTGCTAACTACCTAGCTAATGTGGCGGACGGAGTGAATGTCACAAGCCGCCCGTGTGGTGTAAAGATCAGTGAATCCGTGCGGACTCTCCACTATGTAGCGTCCTAATAAATGACCGCATCTTCAGGAAGGCCCTGTGAACGGCACAGACTAACAGCAGAAAAGGCCTCGGCGTTGGACTGCGCATGATTTATTCACCGGCACACGTGTAACACGGCTCGCTCAGGGAGCCTCACCGCTGCGCAGTCGGAGACAGGAGGATGGCGTGTGCGTGAGGCGAGGCTGTGTTTGTGAGTGCATGGGAGAGCTGTAGAGGGGGGCTGTGGAGACTGCTTGCGAGTGATATTTTGCGTGGGAATGTGAAACCATAGTCAGTGTGTTTTTTGTGCTTGGATGTGTATGCATGTCCGAGGGCGTTTGCGAGCGTAAGCGTCGGCGTGTGTGTGTTTGTGTGTGTGTGTGTGTGTGTGTGTGTGTGTGTGTGTGTGTGTGTGTGTGTGTGTGTGTGTGTGTCTGGCAGCCCCTGCCTGTTTCTGACAGAGACGCCCAGTTGTCACGGCACCCTCTGCTACGGTCGGGTGGGGGGAGGAGCTGACGCTGCAGCCAGAGACGGAAAGTATCGCCGGTCTGTCACTCCCGGCCAATCAGAGCTCAGCCGTCTCTCTCTGCGCCGGGCCAAAGGGAAGTCTGGAGACATAAAGAAACAAGGAGGTGGAGGCACAGACACTGGCGCAGCCTTCAGAGGAGAGAGGACACACACAGACACACACACACGTACGTACATACACACACACACGGAGTACAGCGTGGTTGGCTGTAGCACCCATATGGTGGAAACTCACCAAAACCCACACTGAAACCTCACTGCCTCTCTCATAATAAAATAACCAGCAGCTTGGCTTGTGTTCCCGCTGCTGAAACGAATGCATCGCCCTGTGGGTTAGAAACGGATAGAGTCGCTGGCAGGGAGAGAGACCGATAGGGACAGAGAGAGAGACAAAAAGCAACAACAGAAGCAGGCAGAGCGAGCATCGGGGAGTGAAAGAGAGAGGGGAGCCAGGGGGGAGGTGGGGGGGGGGGGGGGGGGGGGTGTAAAGAGAGAGACTGTGTGTGTCCTGTTACAGGCTAATGAATGCTCCTTATTGTCAGCTGTGTTCCATGTCAACAGGGTGGTGCCAGTGATGCGTGGGTGCCAGTCTGGGCACCGCTCCCGCCGCAGTCGCCTGCACGCGGATGGGGCAGCGCTGTAGGTTCCCAGCCAGCGGGGTTAATGTGAATTAAAAAAACACAGCAGAAAAAAATAACAATCTTCCCCGGCGCGGTGTGCCAGGGAGTGATGCTTTTCAGGTTCAAACGCGGCCGCGGAGCTCCTTTCAGATGCAAAGCGGAAATCAAACGGCTGCGTGCACCTGGCGCCGGTTTTCATCTCCCGTTCCACGCACGCCGCGCGGCGCGAGAGCCGGTTTCCGCGGGCGCGCCGGGCGGCTCAACAAAGCCGGTACAGCGGGCACAAATGAAAGGCCTGATCAAAGCTTTATCCTATAGACACTACTCTCTGATTTGGCAACCGTCAGTGATCTCCCAGGTTCACATTTGCATTAAGATGGATTTCCGCTTTTGGATAAATGTTAAATGTTTAGCGGGAGGAGACGGAGCATTGTGTACATTTTGAACACTTTGTGTTTGTGTTAGAAGCATGCTCAGCTGGATACTTACTTAAACAATTCAGATTAAGTACAGTGCCCAGCGGTACAACAGCAATGACCTGGAATTAGGTCCTACAGCCTCCTGGCTAAAAACCCAGCTCCAGTGTGGTGTAGCACTTCCTTTAACACTTTGCAGGAGTCTAAAAAGGTGCATCCCTGGAGTTCATGGCCTGGATAAGATGTCTTCTCAGCCAGTCTCTTACATACCTTGGTGTTTGGTCACATGATTTACTGACTGAGCAGGCATACGTGTCAGCGGCTGCTTGCATTTTCCACATGCAAGTCCAGAGTATTGACAGTAAAAATACAATGTGCTGGTCATGTGCTGGTCACTGTTGCACATTGTAATTAGTGCAGAGTTCAAGCTGATTGTCAGGACATAACGCAACGTGTCCTGCTGCCTTCTGCCCCTCTCCTGTCCTTTCCTGACCTCTCCTGTGTTCCCCCAGGGGGAGGTCCTGTACCGTGTTCGCTGGAAGAACTACACGTCGGACGATGACACCTGGGAGCCCGAGGCCCACCTGGAGGACTGCAGGGAGGTGCTGCTGGCCTACAGGAAAAAGGTGGCGGAGAGCAAGCCCAAGAAAGACCTGGCTGTGGTGAGTTCTGACGCCCCGCTGAGCCAAACGGCAGCGATGCCCTGATCTGGGATCAGCTAACCCAACCGCATTGCTGAACTTAAGGACAAGGGAGTGGCTGCCTACAGTCAGATGTGTCCTGAAAGGCAGTGTTGTCCAAGATGACTGTGTTCATGTTTTGTGACATTCCTATTGCTAATTCCAGTCCTAATGCTGAGTGAATTTGTGGAGAATAGCTATAAGTGCGTCAGCTCCATGAGCAGGATTCCTTGAACAAGGTTGCCTTTTTGGGCAGATCCGCCTCTGGCCTCTACAGCCGGGACTGAACTTAACCGTGACAGAAATCCGAAAAACTGATGTAGGATCAGTGCTTAGAACAGCTGACAGCTAAATTACATGGTGAGTAGGAGCCTGTGTGACTTCACACCTCCTGCTGTGGACGCAATCGAAAGGCTGTGTATTTTGACGCTCCCTGATGGAGAGAGACAGACTCCATCTCACCCCCTGATTCTGCACATCCTCTCTATAGATCCGGCTCCTGCGTGAATAGATTAAAAAAAAAAAGATTTAAAAGCTTTTTAATCCGGTTTTGGTTGAGAGTGCCGGGCTGCGAGAAAGGTTTTGTGTGTATGTGTGTGTGTGTTATGGAGGATCGTAGCACTATGTCAGGCAGGATTTAAGATTCAGCAGAGATCTCGGACCAGTTTTTGGTGTTGTTATTGTTAGTGCAACGCAGGTGGAGAAACACAGGTGGAGATGACAGCCAGTAGGCTGCAGAGGGGCCCAACAGGGGCAGGTAGGAGCCCAAAGCCGCACCCTCGCCTCGGGGTGGGGGGGATGCGCAGCTGACGCAGACAAAGAGAGGTCAGGCACTCTGTAGCGCGTTTCAGCTGCAGCTGCTTTGACACTGCAGCAAGAGAGTGCTCTTTTTAAAGCCCCGGTTCCTTTTTAAATCTGCTTATATGTTATTCATCGCCGTGCTATTTAAGTAGGGAAACGCAATACATCACCGCCTTGCCCAAACTGAGCCGCGATAACATGGGGTCAAAGTTCATAGGAGCGTCTGAGAGCACCTCTTTCACATGAGACGTGGGTCTCACGAAGACAAAAAAAAAACAAAAGATGTCTTTTTATTCTTCTCACTGATGTGATCTTTTGATCTGCCCACAGCGAGGCTCTTGCAGCATGGGTTTACCCCAAGGTTACCACAGTGTATCCCTTACGTTGCCTTCCACGTTAATATTTAACCGCAAAATGCGAGTTCCGCTGATCCACTCCGATAGCCGTTGCGGAAAAGCTGTCCCTGCGCGGCACTGCAGGGGTTAACGGCTTTGCTTCAGTAAACAGAGAAGCGTACTCGCTGAGCTCTTTTAAGCACGGAGAGGAGAAGGGCCCCCAAGACAGCTCTAATGAGCAGAGAGGATCATGGGTAGGATCAGCAGTCTCACAGCTGCGGATATGAGCTTTCACCTCCTGCTAATCCTTGGCTTGGTTAAAGCGGCCTGTCCCAGCAGACACACTGAGCCCCAGCGAGCCGGCCCTCTTGACCGCAGCAAGACCAGATGGCCACTGCTGGGCCCTAATTAGGCGGTACTACCCACCGTTGATTCGATTCCATCAGCTGCTAAAAAACTTTTTTTTTGATCAATTAACATTTATTAGTGTTAACTTGATACCAAAAACAGGGCCATGTTGCCATATCATTTTTGTCTTTTGCTGGGTTTATTGTAACCGATTCTATTATGTGATTAGTGTCTGAGGCTGGCTCAAAATGTTCCCCAGGAGTAGCTCAGGTGGAAAAAGATTTGAGCCCTGGTTGTGTTGTGGTTCTGTCCATGGTCCCCTTTAGGTTGTGATATAAAGCTCCCTTATTCAGTTTTGCAATTCATGATGAGTTAAACTGTGCTTTGATCCAATCTGCTACATATCGGTCCAAAGTCTGGACATGTATATTAATGTTGTTTTTTTGTTTAACCACCATGTCCCATCATGCAGAACCACTTCACAATCAGAAGTTCCATTCCCGAGGATGGTACAATGGGACAGGCAGTAGTGGCAGTGTTATGAGCTTATGTATGAATGCTAGAAATTCCAGTCTTGAGTACCAGTGTAAGGTGGGAGGTTGTCACTGTGCATCCTTCCTTAACAAAAATACCCTCTCTGATTGGCCTAAATGACTGTCATCTTTTTTCTTGTTCTTCCACCATAAGAAGCTGCCCATGAAGAGCGACCTCTTCGATGCCGACTCGGAGAGCGAGGACGAAAAGAGGGACGCGTCGCCTCCAAAGAAGAAGAAGAAAAAGAAGAAATCAAAGGAAGCGATTGTGGACCTCTCGCCTGAAGCGCACAGGAAGGAGAAGAAGAAGGAGAAGAAGAAGTGGAAGCAGGAGAGGGCGCTGCCGGCGCCGGAGTCTGACGGGACGGTGTCGGAGGAGGAGGAGAGCGCCCCCGCCGCGCCGGCCCCGCCCCTGCCCCCAGCCCCGCCCCGCAGCCAGAAGAGGGCCATCGAGTCGGAGGACAAGGAGGAGGCGCCCGTCACGCCCAAGAAACACAAGAAAGACAAGCCCAAAGATGGAGGCAAGCAGAAGAAAGACAAGGGCAAAGATGGAGGCAAGCTGAGGAAGGACAGCGGAGAGGGCAAGAAGAGGAAGGATCACCGAAAGGAGCTGGACTCCACCGAGGATGAGGAGGAGGAGGAAGAGGAGGAGGAGGAAGGGTCTACCAATGCAGAAGGGGAACTCTGTGAAGCGCCGTGGGAGTCTCCCAAAATGCCGACGGACATGGCAGACACCGAGAGCTGGGAGCCCCCCGAGGGGACCCCCGCCACCCCCGCCAATCCGGCGGAGAAGCAGGGGGAGGAGGCAGAGTCTGCGAAGGCCAAGCAGAAGAAGAACAGGGTGGGGCTTAAGCTGCAGGGCATCAGAGAGCTCATCCAGGAGAAGAAGGGCAAGAAGTCCCCGCCCCCTCAAAAGGAGACCGCCCAGCAGAAGCTCAAGAGCCTGATGAGCTCCAAGAGCGCCAGCAAGAGCCACAGCAAGGTCCCCCGCAGCGGCGCCGAGGACGAGCCCGCCCTCCTCTCCTCAGACTCCAGCGAGGCCGCCGCCGTCGGCTCCGTCAAGAGGAAGAACAAGAGCAAAGCCAAGGAGGCTGCCGCCCAGAGGGCCTCTTCCTCTCCCTCCTCCTCAACCGGCGCCACCGCCAAGGAGGACGATGCCAACGCGAAGGTCAAAGACCCTTCCTCCTCCTCCTCCTCCTCATGGCCAGGAAAGCAGGAGGACGCCATGGAAAAGGACCAGCCGGTCTCCACCAACCTGTTCGAGAAGTTCCTGCTGAACTGTGAGGCCAAGGACCGGGTTCCAAGGCGACAGTCCGTTCATGCCCCGCCCATGGAGAGCAGAGCCGAGCAGGCGAAGACCACCACGCCAAAGGTTCTCTCACATGTGTACTAATCTCCTGTGTGATCACTGCTCTGATATGTTCAGTTCTCTCATGTCCAATCACTAGTCTTGCATCTGATCATTGCTTCGCTCATATCCAATCACACATCTAAGTACATTTCCTATGCTGTTGAGCAGGCTAGAGACTTGGCAGATGTTTTTGTTTTGTGAACAACAGTTTAGTTTTCTCATAACCACCCCAACCTCCAAGCACACGGAGGCTAGAGGTAGTACAAGGCAAACGTCTTTATAAAGCTGTAACTGATGCTTCAGCTTACCTTATTTCACAGATTTAATGAAGCTGTGCTCAAGGCCTACTACTCTGTAAGAGGAAGGTGCACGCTGTGGTTGTGTTAATTTCTCTCAGTATTAACAAGGCAATGACAGGGAAATGAACCATGCAGTCACACTTTTGCAGAGAGCCGTACCTGCTGCTGTTCCTCAACATGGGTGTGTCGTGTCCCCACCTTCAAAAATCAGTGCCTTCCCTTCCCTTTCTGCAACACAAAAGCTGACATTTACCTATCACAAGATGAAGTCATGTGTACAGTTCCGCGTTTCCCCATTCGACGTGCGTTGTGATCCCTGCACTGGTGAGAGTAGCAACAATTTGTACCGTCCTTTCAGTAAGCAGCCTTAGTTTTGACGCACCATTGACGAGGTGATGGAGGAGGAGTGCCTGGTAGCAGGTACAATGGCAAGGCGGACGTGTGACGTGTTCTCCTCTGACTTACAGACCCCGGGGAAGACGGAGAAAAAGGGGAAAACCTCGAAGGAGTCGCCGGTTCAGAAACTGGAGCAGGACAGGACGGAGAAGGCCAAGCGGGAGACCAAGAGCTCGGAGGGTGAGGGGGAAAGGGGATCTGCAATGCAGGGGACGCTGTGAGGCGTTTCAGCCGGACCCTGTCTAAACGCCTCCCGCTACCGTTTTTAAATTCGTCTCGCGCCACTTGGTTTGTCTCGAGTGTTTTCAGTGATTTAGTCAAGCTTTATATGATAGCCCTCATAAAGGAATTATCACAGCACTTCAGACTATTTGATGTGAATGCAATTGAAGTCATAGGGGATGTAACTTAATAGAATATCAATGATGCAGTGATGCTTCAGTAGCTGAAAGGAAGTCCTCTGGAGTGAAAGTAATAGAATCAACGAGATGCTTGGCATAAGGTAGAGGGACATCTGATTGGCACATTGTAATTATAAATAGCAAAACGCTACCGTATAATATATAAATTTGCTGACGACAGCATGAAACTCAGTTGAGTTAGATAACAGATGTGAGCTAACTTCTGAAGAGGAAACCAAGTCGCAGCAGACGCGCTGCTCACAGCGTTATCACCTCTCAGCAGCTGATGGGAAGGGAAGCTGGTACACGACCCAGAGGAGAACAGGGCCTCTGTTCTCGTCAGAGGTTGAGTTTCGTTGAGTGGAAGCGGACGCCTAAGTCTCAATGTCACAAGAAAGACGACCAAGGACTGAGGGAGCACTATAATAAAGCATTGTGTAAATCTCAGTCGACTCAGTCATCTAAAAATTGGCACAGATATATCCGCACCGCACACGAGTCAATAAAAAAATACATACACTAGGGTCCAAAATTATTGGGACACCTGGGCATTTTGTGGTTAAGTGTGGATGTGTCCATGTAGCTATTAGTTTTATCACTCGAACCTAATTTATGGTGTGGCGAAAACAGTTACATGTTTTGGCGACTATTAACATTTTCAAAACATCTCTTTATGTGGTTGGCACATGATTGCATGATGACTACCCTTATTTCCAACATTTTAATAATATGTATATATATTCTGCCAAACAAACTGACAATTCCATGACATTAACTTAATTTTAAAAGGTACCTACATACTTATTGAGTGCAGACAAGTGAACAAAAATGACCCTCACTTCAATTAGGCCTGATTGAACGTTGCCCTGCCCCCTAATTGAACACTCCTACTGAAGCCTATATAAACCTAACAAGGTTGGAACATGGTCACAGATGAAGCTGAAATTGACATTGACATAAATATGACTTTCCCAATGTCTGATGGAATATGCAGCAAAAATATTGTGGGTTTTTGGAAAAAAAAGTGTGTCCCAATAATTTTGGACCCAGGTGTATGTGCGATATTTTCTGGCACGCTGTGTTGAACAGCTTGAAAAGCTTGTAGACTATAAATGCAGAGTGCAGCTTTTCCTAGAAAATAGTAAGTGTTGGGTATTTCTAAAACTAAATTCAGAGCAGTGTTTGGTTGTTAGAACGTGTAGATTGACTTTAATGAAGCCAACCTGTCTGTGTTCTCAGCTCCACGGCCAGTGCAGAGCCCCTCTGCCCAGGAGACAGAGGAGAGGCAGGAGAGGAGGGTGAGTACGGACAGCCTTACGGACAGGCGAGGGAAGACGGACATGGAGCGGGGAAGAGCCGATGAGCTAACAGAGTCCAGGGCGGCCGGAGACCCCCTGGAGAGGAAGGCAGAGGCTAAAGAAAAGAGGGAGGAGTCGAGGGAGAGGAGGGAGGAGCCACAAGAAAAGAAGGACGAGTCACGAGAGAGGAGGGAGGAGCCACGCGAGAAGAAGGACGAGCCGAGGGAAAAGAAGGACGAACCGCGGGAGAGGAGGGAGAGGCCCGAGGAGACGCGGGGAGGTCGGTGGGAGAAGAAGGCGCCCGGGGTGGCGTCTCCCGAGCCGGCGGACGACGCGGCGGCGGCGGCCGGGAGGTGGAAGGAGCGGAGGAGAAGGCGGGACGGCAGCGAGCCGCACCTTTACGTCGGCTGCGACGACAATCAGGAACCTCAGGACCTGCTGGGGAATGCCGACAGGACCCTGGGTACGGCGTCAGCCTCTATGCACTCACTATTGAGAATAATGAAGCGCATGCCTATCTGCCTGCACAAGAGAAGGTGAATGTAGTGCAGCGTAATGAAATGTGTGTGTACTGTGTGTGACAGACAGGGGGCAGGCTTCCCTGAACCTCGGGGTGGATCTCAAGCTGGACTGGATGACACTGGAGGACTTCCAGAAACACTTAAACGGAGAGGATGAGATTCTCTCTGCTGCAACTATAACTCCCAGTGAGTGCGAAACACACACACACACACACACACACACACACACACACAGAGCAGCCACAGAGGCGGTCTCTGCCCCTGTCTCATCTGTCTGAATTTCACAAACTCTTGACGGACGGACATGGCAGGAAACATCTAATGGAGTGTGATATTATGGAAAGTATAATGACTGCACTAACAGGATGTCCCTAAGGGAAGCCCAGATTTGTTGGGTAACCCCCATTTTCTCTCTCTCCATCTTTACTCCAGGTGAACTCCGGGACGCAGTGAAAACTGGAGACTACATTGCAGTGAAGCTTGCACTCAATTCCAAAGAGGACTACAATCTGGACCAGGAGGTTATAGTTTAATCTCACGCATCTCCTTTACAGCACACCAGACCTCTGTCTCACGTTTTGCACCACGCTTAGCATGTGAGCTGCCCCAGTAGAAAGTCAGCGGTGGGTGGCATAGAGTATGTGAGCTCAGAGCCTTAACCCCCACCAACCCTGCACCCTGTTATGTGGCAGTGTAGCATAGGTAAGGAGCAGGACTCGTAACTGAAAGGTTGCCGGTTCGATTCCCTGCTGGCGCACTGCTGCTGCATCCTTGGGCAAGGTACCCAGAATTGCCTTAGTAAATATTCAGCTGTATAAATGGATAACATGTAAAAATTGTAACCTATGTAAGTAGCTCTGGATAAGAGTGTCTGGTAAATGGCCATAATGTAATGTAAACGCGGGACGCTCCTGCTGTGATCCGTGACGGTGTTGCGCCCCCTGCAGGACTCGAGCGGGATGTCTCTGGCCATGCTGGCGGCGGCGGGGGGGCAGGACGACATCCTGCGGCTGCTGATTAAGAAGGGGGTGAAGGTGAACGGCCGGCAGAAGAACGGCACCACCGCGCTCATGCACGCTGCTGAGAAGGTAATGCACTGGGCCACGCCCTGCCCGTCCTCCTCCAATCATACATACAGCCACACCCTGCCCGTCCTCCTCCAATCATACATACAGCCACGCCCTGCCCGTCCTCCTCCAATCATACATACAGCCACGCCCTGCCCGTCCTCCTCCAGTCATACATACAGCCACGCCCCGCCCGTCCTCCTCCAATCATACATACAGCCACACCCCGCCCGTCCTCATCCAGTCATACATACAGCCACGCCCCGCCCGTCCTCCTTCAATCATACATACAGCCACGCCCCGCCCGTCCTCATCCAGTCATACATACAGCCACGCCCCGCCCGTCCTCCTCCAATCATACATACAGCCACGCCCCGCCCGTCCTCCTCCAATCATACATACAGCCACGCCCCGCCCGTCCTCCTCCAATCATACATACAGCCACGCCCCGCCCGTCCTCCTCCAATCATACATACAGCCACGCCCCGCCTGTCCTCCTCCAGTCATCCATACGGTCATATGGTTCTGGTTCTCCCATTCATCCCTATAACAATATGCTGTCCATCCTGTTATGATGTTCTTTCATTCATTCCCATTCATCCATAAACTGGTGGACTTTTCACTCATCCATTCATGCATACAGCCATATACTGCCCATCTTGTAATTATTCCAATCATTCAGAGGGTCATAGCTGCCTGTTTAAACATTAATCCACATGACCTTACACTGACTTTCCTGTCATTAACCCATTCATTCATCTTTGTATATTTATAAACATCAACTGACCTACTGTTATCCGTGGCCCCCACGCCTCCAGCTTCAGTCTGTACTAACACAAGGTTCCCACACCGGCATGCATGTGTGGAGTTCCACCCTGACCTCTCTGTGGTCCTGTGCGTGTGAGCGTTTATGTGCGCATCTCTGGCTTGTGTGCCTGGTGTTCTCTGGTGTGTGTGCGCCTTTCTTTGCATACGCGGACTTCCTACTTAAACATCCTGTACTCTCTGCGTGAGAGTGTGTGTGTGTGTGTGGTTGATTCCTTCCTAACCACTCTGATACGGTCTGTGTGCAACAGAACTTCCTGACGACGGTGGCCATCCTGCTCGAGGCAGGGGCTTGTGTCAACGCACAGACGCTGGGCGGAGAGACGGCGCTCATGAAGGTGAGAGAGATCCTGGAGAGGAGCCTCTCCTCTGCTCTCTGTGAACACTGACCTTCTCCTTCAGTTGGTTTCTCCTTTCATTAGACACACCCTGATACAGGCAACAGAATGCTGAGCCCTGTAAGACTCAATACTTTGCAGTGCGCATGACCGTGACACACCATAAACAGGGTCATGTGACCTGCAAATGCTTTTTGGCGTATTGCATGCTCAGCCCTGTGAGAGTGTCACTGTGCCACTGAGGTGATTCTCTGCTCCTATAGGCTTGCAAGAGGGGGAACGCTGATGTAGTGCGCCTCCTGCTGGAGTACGGGGCGGACTGCAACATCCTGTCCAAGCACCAGAACAACGCCCTACACTTCGCCAAGCTCAGCAACAACGTGACGGTGTACGACTACGTCAAGGACCACATGAACACGTGAGTCTGCGTCGCCCCCACACTGTCCCACGCATATACACGTATCCACACTGTCGAATTTGTGTATTCCTGTGTGTCCTACCACGTATTATTGAGCTGTCAGGCAAAGAAAGCAGAATCAATTTGTTGGGCTGCCTCATCAGATAAGCTGTTTCTTCTTTTACTCCACTCCACTGTATATTGTTGAATTGTTTCTTTTGGCAGTTATGAGTACTGGGCTACATGGTGAATAATATTTTTTTGCATGTGCACATATGCACAGGTTGTCGAGCGTGGCGGAGGAGACGATCCGGGCGTACTTCGAAACGCGGCTGGCCCTGCTGGAGCCCGTGTTCCCCCTGGCCTGTCACAGACTCTGCGAGGGGCCCGACTTCTCCCTGGAGTTCAACTACAAACCTCCCCCACACAGCCCTGCTGAAGGTACGACAGCCAGCGTACACACACACGCCATGACGGTCAACATTTTTGTGGACACACTGCCGTTTCCAGGGCTTGCGTTTCTGTTGCGTTCCCGTAATGTTATGTGTTCACGCTGAAGAGTCTCTCTCTCACTCAGGGTCAGGGATTCTCCTCTTCATCTTCCACGCTAACTTCCTGAGCGAGATCACAGCCCGGCTCTGTGGCCCCTGCAGCGTCCATGCTGTGGTGCTCAACGACAAGTTCCAGCTGCCCATCTTCCTGGTGAGTCGGGTCACAGGGGCAGGCCGATACATATTCCATATGTGACAACCAGAGGAGAGGTGCACTCTTGTTCAGTAACTCATATAACGTGTTTGAGACTCCCTCACATGTAAGGGTATAGTGTCTACATGCAGTTCTGCTTGAGGAGATGGTGTAATACAGGTACATTGCTGTGGCACTGTTCAGTGTACTTAGAGTGTAAATCCTGGTGTTGTCCTCTGCTCAAACCCACAATGACTATCAGAATCTTAAAATTTAGAGACTGCAATATGACACGGTAATGAATGGGCAGACCTCTGCTGATGAAAGTGAAGGTTTAAGCATTCTGATGTCTGCTGTTTAATGTAAGCATCCAGATGTAAATATGTTCATAAAGATGTAAAATGTTGATAAAGGCTCAGTTCAGTCGAAAGCATCCTTTACTATGTGTTTATGAGCAAGAATAAAAGAAAACATCCTGTGAGCCTTATTGCATGTTGTCAAATTTACACTGAAAAAGTTAGCTGCAAACTTCAGTTTGCCTGAAAGCAGGGAGTTGGGCTCGTGCTGATGCTCGAGCAGTGGAATATTTCAGTTTAAAAAACACCTTTACAAGACACAAGACCAAACCACTGAGTTTAGTGAGTCATTTAAAGGGTGTTAACTGTAAGTGGTCTCACTTTACTGCAATTACTCGTGACAGTGTTCATTTGAATAAAAATGGGCTTTAGTGCTTACGCTGTAATGGGTTTGCCAGGGAAAGGGAGCTGTTATCTCTCACCGCAGTTTTTGCCTTGGCACCCTTAGCTTAGCCTCCGCTTTCTGGAAGCGTTGCTTGTTTGCTGACACAGGACACACCACGCTAACCCCAGTCTTCACACTGTGCCCCACCAGGACAGCCACTTCATCTATTCCTTCAGCCCCGTGCAGGGCCTCAACAAACTCTTCATACGGCTGGCGGAGTCCCCCACGGCCAAGGTAAGGGAGAGGAGCTGGAACTCCGGCTGAAGGCCCTCACAAAGCTAGGCTCGCTGTGTCTCACTGCCTGGAGGATTCCCATCCTGCTGCAGCCGGGGAGCTTTTTTTAAATGAGATGGAAAGTAAAGTAAATCCCTCTGCAGTGTCAGGCGGGATGCTTAACTGCCATTCAGAATCTTTCTCAATGTCACATCCCACTGATTGGCACTGACCTCCGTCTTCAGTTGGTCAGGCAAGTACAGCTCTGGTATGCTGTCTGTAATCGACTGGTTTTCTCCCATCCAAACACTGCTCTCCACAACAGTGCACTTTGATTAGTTTAGATCAGCGTTTCTCAACCCTCTCCTGGAGTACCCCCTGTCCTGCATGTTTTAGAGATCTGAAACATGCAGGGCAGGGGGTACTCCAGGAGAGGGTAGAGAAACACTGGTTTAGATCAGTGTTGTGCTCTGCAGGCAAGGAGGCTCCAACTTTTTACAAGGACCACAGAGCCTCCTTTTGGCCATAGCTATGCAAACCCCACTCTGACCGTGTGAGTGAAAGGGTTCTTCAGGGACAGACTTGATTTAAATTGTCTGGAGGGCTTCCCTTTGTAGAGAGCTAATGGTTCAGATCTTTCTTCCAGCAGTTGGCTGAAATGTTACATTCCTTGGTTCCTGGTTCCGTGAGGATGCACTTAGCTGAACTCGCTGCATCTTTGCCCTTTACTCATGACTTGTCATTTGACTGATTTTGTTTACTTCTTTTGTAGGTCAAGCTGCTGATCTGCGCATACAGAGTGCAGCTGCAGTGATGTGCAACACACCCCCCCTCCCCTACCCCCACCACCCGCCCTGCAGGTCAAAGGTTGTGTGCTGCCCAGCCCTAGCAGAAGACACTCCCATAACCTCCAAATATGGCACAAGCCACACCCTCCAGGACGAAAGAGCCAAAGAAGATGGATGAGTGAAGACGGTCTGGCCTTGTGGCCTGAAAGTGGGGAAGGCAATAGTACATACCCAGTGCCATGACTGGGGGGGGGGGGGGCATGCAATCTGTAGGAAATGGACATTAAGTCAGAGATTAGGTTAGAAGTGCGTTTTTGTGAAGAACACTCTGGGCCCCCCCGTGATGTGCAGTGGAAGAATGAATGTATTCTGTAGCCTAGTGAAGAGTTTGGGATGAGAGCTGCAGCCTCTAAACACAGATAGACACCAGCTGGAGGCTCTGTATCCCATAGTTCTATGCACATCGGTGGGACAGAACTAACAGTGGGGGGAGGAGTGCAGGTTAAGAAAAGGGGAGGGGTAAAAAGACGTTTTTAATGTTGAAGGTCAGTCACATGGGTCCCCAGAGCTTGCATGTTTTCTGTTGATTTTTTTTTTTTTAAACAATTAATTTATTATGTTGATATTTCTGTCCTTTTTCCCCTCCCTGCGGGCCCTGAGGGCAAGGCTGTGTGGGGTAGGCCACAGGTGACTGAGTGCCTCTGGCCGTGAGAGCGCCCTGGCGGGGCGGGCGGGGCAGGGCACCTGGAATTTCTGGACCAAGTTGACGCTTCGCCCCAAAGTCACTTGTGCGCTTTTAAATGTAGGATGAAACACAGCGGTCGTGTTTTTTTTTTTCTTTTTTGTTTGTTTGTTTGCCTTTTTGAATTTGCTTCAATTCTCGTGTCTGTTCTTTGTCCTTTCTTTGCATTGTTTTCTTGGGTAATCAAGGGTCAAGCGACTGAAACTGATTAGGTCATTGGAGGATTAGTCCTGGTGAAAAAACGCGAGTGCGGTCGACTCGCTGCGTTTTTGACATGGCTGCCGGAGGGCAATGATGAAGTAATGCATTTTTATTACATGTACGGATAGTGTTCTCCCTGGGGTGCTCTCATAAGGGCTAACGTGTTGTTCTTTTTGGGATGAGGTATTGGCCTCATTTGGTCACTAATGCCAGTCAGGCAGAATTTAACGACGTACCCGATCATTTGGGTGGATTACAGACAGACCCTGTTGGTGTTCCCTATGGCTGCGCAGGCAAAATAGAGCTAAAGCAGACAGTGTTAGAGACCTGTGGAGAGTCGTTTAAACACATGTGACGTATAATCAAGGGGATACCTGGGTGACTGTATTAAATGACTGTAATCCTATGTACATACCGTGTTTCCATGACAAGTAACCTTTTGCTTTATCAAAGACCGCAAAACATAGATGTATTTAAAAACAAAGTTTTAGTTTTTGAATATGTAAAATATGCTTTAAAAAATATTACCAAGAAGAGTTGTCACACTATATTTCCTTGCATTAAATATTGTCACAATCTTTAATGAAACAAGCACATGTGGTCTTTCCTTTCTGTTGTCATTCTCCCTCCACTGAGCAGACCTGCTTACTAAGTGCTGGTCTCTGACATCAGGGTGTCACATGGATTTTCTGCTCCACTCTGTTCTATGCATTGCGAAATAAACACTTAACCCTTTAGCTGCAGGTTGGGTGTATCATAGTCTGGGGGACACAACCACAAGAACGTCTTGATTTATTGGCAACAGCCTGTGACAACCAGAAGGTCAGCCCTACATTCGTACACTGAAAGAGGACACAACAAAATATAGCATTCATAGTTTTATTGTCGTTCAAGCCAAGAAATTAGTAGATTCCATTAAGAGGTGAACAAAAGGAAAATGCTTACCTGCAGGTATTCACTCTGAAGATTATGTTCCTGGGGCAGGTTCTGTGCATTATGTGTATATGCAAATACTATACACAGTGCCATGGAATTGGGGGGGGGTTGTCACAGGGACAGGTTGGTTCTGTTGAAAATTTCCCAGTTGCATTGCTGAAAACCTTTATGATGTCACCATTCAGAATCCCTGCATTTTTCTAATACCACACTGAAGCTCTGGTTAAAGTACTAAATATGACACAAATGATATTGTGTTGTTTACAGTATATACAGTTAGAGGAAGAGATGACCAGACACTCACTCTCTACCTGCAGCAAAGTCCTGGGAATGTCTCAGCTGTCTTCCCCCAATGAGGACACGTCTATAAAAAAGGAACAAATATTTTAAAATCTGCAAACAAAAATACACCACACACATACACCAAAGTGAAAGCTGATATTTCCCTCAACTCCATCTATCCACAGGAAACAGCCCCAGTGCGTGATGGGAACACAGCCTGTCCCCAGTGTTCAGTATAGGGGAAGTGAGTGGGTGAGCACACAGATAATGAACTTCACAACCCACTGCTGCCAATAAGAAATAGTTCCAGAACCTGTCATGTGACCTGCTAATGCTTCAGATGGGGCAAAAAAATTTAAGGGCAGAACTGAAAACACATAGGTAGCCCTTGACATTTGCAATTATGTAGTAATTGTCTTTTCTTCCAGGGAGTCCCCATTAATTCAACTGCTCCCAGGTTGATCTGAGTTTGATATCACTGACCTCTCCTTCAACCAGGCCCTCCTGTCATTCATAATATTGCACTGAGCCAACTGTGTCTCTCAAGCTGGCCATGAGAGGAAGAGCTCCATGTCACTCACACAGTACACACTGTGGACACACACATACACACACACACACACACACACACTGCAGATACACACAAGTATCACTCCATTTAAGACCATATTGACTTTAGTTATGTGGAAAATCAAGCTTCAGTCACGAGACAAAAAAGGCCAAGGGTGAGGCAAACATTACAGCCTGAACATTTTGCAGGTACACCGGGACCCGCTTCTGTGCGACTTCTCCGGCGGGGAATAGAATCGGGGCGGAATGGCTGCTTCGGAGCCAGCGGGCAGACACGGAGTGTTTGTGCGGCACCTGAAACAGAGCTGCGTCTGTTCCCCTTGCCCGCCCCCCACCCCTCCTGCGGCACGGAGGCCCCCCCAGCAGGAAACTCAACTGGTGCGCTCCGCCGCAGCGGCTTCCTCCTCACTCAGAGGGCGTGTGCATGCGGCAGAGAAACCCAGCTACCCCGCGTGCCGTGTGCATCGGAGATCAGAGTCATTACACGCGCATGGATTTAGCGTGTTTGCGTGCACAATAGAGCGTGGGTCTGAATGTGGCTATGTGTGTTAGCATGTGTCAGGATGGTTGTCACCTGTGTGTGTTTTTGTGGGGAGGGTCACTGCCAGTGTAGGATTTGGAAAGGGAAGGAAGTGTAAATTACTGTCATACAAACATTTGCTGTTTCTGACCTGCGTTCGCCAGTGTGACTATGAGATATCAACATTAGCTTCGACCTGAAGTAATACATTCATCAGTGAAGTATGGGCCACCTGTTTTACAATCTTCAGTCATTTCCTGTCTTACCTTCAGGAAGCTCTTAAACTATACAAAGGCAGGTATAATAATTAGTGAATCTAAAGCTACCTGGTTCATTAATTGTGATCAGCATGTAACATTCTTATTGCACAGGAAACACCAGTTTCACTTGGATAACATTCCTCTTTCACACAGGGTGTCACAGCGACAGCAACAGCGGCTCAGTTCCTTCAGGGCACTGTGCTGCTTCCTACTGCACCTGCAGTTGCTTCCAGCACAGCACAGTACCAGATAAATCCAGCAAAACACATATTCACACATCTCATAAGGACATGCATCACTAATCATTTCATTAATTATTAATATTAATTAATCACTTCTTCTATGGTTGTCAAGAGCAGCATCTAAAGTGTGGAAAAGTCTGTATTGGGAGAGTGTGGGGGGAAAAACATTTTACATGTATGCCTTCACGGGCAGTTATTGCCATAAAAAGTCACAGTTAAAATGGCATTGGAAATCAGTTACTAAGTCTCACAGAACCTATTATATCAATGACCCATTTTTATCACTGCTATTTTTTCATAAGAAACGACAGTGCAATAAACATGTAACTGAATCCATTTGAAGCAGGTGAAAAACTGCAGACCCACTAGTGGACATCTCCAGCCTTGCAGACAGTCCCCAGGATATTAAAAGCTAAATACAGCACCATTTTTTGAGACTGAACTGTGAAGAGTATGAATCCATTTTCACTGTTTCTCACTCTGCGTAACAAAAAGCAGACGATTTAAATCTGGAAACAGATGGTGTCAGTGTTACTGCATCTCAGCAGGTACGTTATAATTGTGATATTTTTGGCACTACATCGCCTTTTGTAGCGCATAAAAAAAGTTGCCAGGGCACTTATGAAATGCATCCCACATTAGGATATTCCTCTCCAAACCAGACATAGTAAAATTGGTGCGTACCTCCTGGCTACACCAGTGCTACGCCCTACTCTCTCACCACCTACTCAGAAACTCCCCACGCCCTGCGTTTCAGAGCTCCTGCCAGGTATCTGGATAAGATTGATTACAGACAGAACTCCGCCACCTGTACCCTCACTCACATTATGCACCATGGCCATGTCTCCCCTGTACTTTTCAAACTCCACTGGCCCCCTGACTCAGGCTCCCTCTGCCAGTCAGCTACAAGGCTTCGACCCTACTGAAGACAGGGCTTTTCCCAACCCCTCAGCCCTGGATTCCCTCGCAACATGCCATCAGAGGCTTGGAAACATTGGTGACATTTAAGATCTGCCTCAAGAACCTTATTTTTAAACAGGACTTTCTCCTGCACAGGCTATTATTCTTGCTTTTATCTTGTTTCATTATCTATTGCTTTTCACTGCATTGACATCATTTGTACCTTCTTAACCTGTGCCTATTTATCTTTGTCATATGTAGGAATCTGTCATATGTAAGATCACTGGTTATTCCTCTTCAGTGCTTCAGGTTTATGAAATGGGCTTCATAAATAAAACAAATTTCTACCCCAGTGCCTTTGAATCCTAGATCCAATGTTTCAATGGCAGATACAGTGGGTTCTTTATTAAAATTGAGTAACATGAATGACAAGGAGAAATGAAACAGCTTTAAGTGATGGTATCTCTAACCTCATATATCTCTGCAAAGTAATAGGCCACCCATGTCAAGCATTTCATTACAGTTCCAAAGAAAAAGACAAATTCTTTACAATTATATGTAAAAGCTCAAGTCAATCCAGCAGTCCAGTGGTTGGGGGTCTATGGAGGATCCATGGGGAACCCCAAAGTAATGCTGAGTTCTACTACAGTGATGGCAAAACTGGCAGATGTTTAATTTAGACAGGAAGGGCAGCTGAAATGACTTAGTATTGAAAAGGATGGATCCTTATGGAAATCAACATAACATAATAAATCTGGATGATGCATTTTTACTGAAGTCTGTAGTACTGTAACAATCATTCAGACCCTTTGCTTGAATAGCACAGAATTAAGGCATGAACTTCACCTTCTACCAATCCATTATCACAAACTATGCACTAAGCTGGATATGTAATACTTCTGTAAATGATTTTAGAATATCAGAAATGAAATACCAGTAACGTACAAATCAAATAAGATGAGGGGAGAAATGTTGAGTCAAACAGCAGTACTCAACACTAAGATTACTACTATTATTTGTAAGCACAAACTGAAACACAATACAACAGAAATTGAACTGAACCTTCCTCATATCTACTTTTCCTTTATCATACTGTACTGTACAGTGTACTGCATACCTCTTCCACTGTGCCCATAGCTACAATCCAGCACGAGCTAATTTAATGTAAGCTTTAAAAATGTTTTTCTAAAGTCCCAACTAATTTGTTGTTTTGGTCAGGATTGTTGACCTCTTTGTCAATTCGTTATTAACTTCTCAGTTATAATTATTCAATCAACTGTAATAAGTTATGATGTTCACCTTTTATGTGCAAGTATGTTATTATTCTCCATGTTTTATGTTTTTTACTGCACTTTTATGTGTACTATTGTATTTCCTTGCTATGGCTATGGTCTTCTAGTCCAGTTTCTAAATCCAAATGCAAACTTGCTCTCAATTCACCTTCATTGATAAATGACGGTTAAACTAATAAAATTCCCATAAAATACACCCCCCATCACAAGTTATTTTGTACTTCATACTTCAGTAGTGGGCATAATTCAAACATAGTCTTTTTTGTTTGTTTGTAGTCTGATTCTGCCAATGAACAGAAATTGTAGGAAGGTGTTACTCTCTTTGCCACATGCATTTTCCTCTTATTTCAATCTTAAAAAATGAAAAGGAAAAAAAGAACGAGGTGTATGAGGATGGTGGGAAAACACTTCTGATACACGTGAAACAAAACCTCAAACCATAAAATGCATTTTTTTGCAACATTCAAACAAACTGTTGAACAGATGCCCAAAGGCTTCTGGAAGCAGCACTGTACACAGCCAGGGTTTCAAATTAGTGTTTTATTACAAATGCCAAAACTGTAGGGCACAACGTGGCAAGATTTAAGAATATTCCACCCATACACAAACTGGTCAGAGGATAAAACCCAGACGCATGCGCTTAGATACTGGAACATTCAGGCCTAAACTGACATTGTATTTAAAACAAATCTCATTCAGTTCCTTCAAACGACACCGATAAAAGTCAGAATTTTAAAAAAAGACAAAGGAAACATCATATAACAATATGAGGGTGAAAAAGAAATCAGTTTGTCATGGCAGCAAGATGGTTCTAAGCAATTCGCAGCCATGCTTGATTTTAATCCTTTCTTTTTAGACTATACGCTGTCAGGCTGAAAAAAATGCATTGTTTATTTTACTTTCTAACTAAACTGTTGGAAGATATTTAAATTCTCTAAATTATGTTGTAGGGCACTAAGAAGGTCTTTTTGGTATTTTTTTTTTCCTGACAGATTCAGGCTAAACTTCCCGTTTGTTTTCACTAATCAAGCCTGGCTCCTTGCCTTGGAGCAGTTTTTTTAATTAGGCATAGAGGGAGAGCTCAAACCTTCAAAAAAATACTGATTAAAAAAAAAACAGTGTGATGAATCATTCAGGTATGTGGACAGGGAAAAGAGGTCCTTGTGCGGGGGAGGGAAGCAAAAACGCTCCCGCTTGACCTGTGTAGCTCAGTATCTTCGCCGTTTGCTGTTGGGCCCATCAAAGTTCACCCCGGCTGGGCTGCCGTGCCCGAAAGCCCCGTTCCCACCCGCGCCCCCTGCGGGACCCGGGCCCGGGCCCGCCCCAACCATGGGCGGCAGCTGCTGCTGGGGCTCCACCACAGGCCGGCCACCCATGGGGGAGCTCAGCTGAGGGGGGGGGGCCGCCACTGTGGGGGAACCTGTCCCCACGCTGCAGTGCGTTTATAGTCCAGTCCGTCCATCAATGGAGACATACAAACAGGAGTTTAGTCGGTTGCGTTTGGGCGGTTTATTTTTTTTTGTTTTTCGAAAGAATTGGGACCCCAGGTCGTTCCGAACGCAGGCACCCAGAAGAAGAGGTCAGAGCAGCCAGTCAGGAGATGCCAGGCCGAATGTGTTGGAGAAGGAAGAGAAGGAGTCATTCTATTAGAGTTTGGTAACAAAAAGTCTGATTTATGGCTTTCTGATCCTCCCTGCATTTATTGAGGTTTCTCATCCAATGAGACATCCAATGAGTAAAAAAAAAAAAAAGTGTGGAAAGTTCTAAGTACAAGCATAAAACTAAGCATAGAAATTGGCCACAAAAGTATGCATAGAGGCCTATCAATTCTAAGACAATAAAACAGTAAGACAACTGGGAGCAGCAATGAGGACGCTCAATAACTTGACGGCAAGTTCAAAGCTGAAAGCCTGTGGAGAATCAATGCTGTAGCACATTAACAACCATAACAAATTTGCAGTTCTCATCCAACAAAGAATGGTTTTGAGAAAATACCAATCAGACAAGGGACTGTGCCAAGTCTGCTTACAATAAAGCAAATTAGGAGAATTAAAAGTAACGACAATGCAGCATGACTTATTAAATGTACTCAGTATGTAGCTATATGGGTTCTTAGACTTACGAGATTTGTTTTTGGCTGAGACAATAAATAAGCATTTATGTTATCAATTTTGTAGGGTACTCAGGTGTCAGTCTGTGTTTCACTAATGCTACTAACAATCCATGTTCCTTTGCAGGAACGTGTCTATCTGCACCATTTATCTGCCAAGAAATGGTGTACAGACATTTGCTGTAATAACTGAACAGTCATTATGCTATGATGCTCCACAGATGATTGGGCACAGCCTCCTACTATGCAATAAAAGCTGCGAATGAAAATGCCCATATTCGTTTTTGGAATGCACCATCAGGATATGCATTTATGAACATCACATGGCTTTCCAGGCAGAGTGTTTTTTTTTCCAGGTACACTCTCCTCTGAATTTGATTCAATTCTTTGCTCACTCACTGCTCTTTTCTGACCATATCCTTTGGTGAATCTTTTAGGTAAGAAGAATTTCAAGGCTTAGATCCATTCCCAGGACGGGCTTAACTGATCTTTTTTATGATTACAGCCCTGGGAAACCAAGCACAACAGGCCCCAGACTCCAGTTTCACCGGAATACCATGCACAGAGTCTATGAGAAACCCTGGTGAGCGACAGGGTACATATGTTGTTATACCTCACTCGCATGTCACAGGAGTGGTGTCACAACTTTAGAGGAAATGTGTTAGGAAGGCAAAGTGTCTGTTCAAATAGTTCAGCTTCAACTGCAGAGAGCATTCTTGCTTTCAGAACTGACAGACATGCCAGGACCTGCACTGTTCTACCTTAAGGCATGACCATGTCTGCCTCTACTAAAAATAGAGCTTAAGATAAAATACTTCAAAAGGCAATGAGCACCTTTATGACAGACAATATCTTTAATATTTGTTAACCTTGGCTATAATCAAATATGATTCATGCAGAGTATGTACAGTAGGGACTATACTTATTTTAAGTGATGGGAATCAACAGAAAATTGATACTCTTACTGCATGTCACACTTTTTTCACTCAATATGCAAAAGCTGCACTTTTAAGAGACAGTTACATTGCGTTCCAGTGCTATGTGAAAAAGGCAGGACAAGAGCAGATAACTTGGGGGAAAATCCCCAGAAACACATCCATGACACAAGTTTCTGTATCTATACGACTGCTACAGTCCAATGATTTCTGCCTTCATGGAATTATCCTTTGACAGAACATGTGCTATATTTGTTTTCTATTTTGTATCTTAGAATTGTATAAATTCAGAAGAGAGTCTGAATTTATACAATTCTAAGATTAAAACAGATATTTTACATCAGAGTTGTTTCTCAATGATACGTTGGTTTGCATACCTACTTGGAAAACGTCATAGAAACAAACATAAAATATGGAAAGATAAGCATACATACTAGTTAACAAGTATCTACAATTTTTTCAGTAGTTCACCTTTCAGTGGACGGGTTACAAGAAGGGATTAGAGTCAAGTCTAATCCATTGCAAATAATTTTGAGATTAATATTCAGTTAGAACTGTAATATTTAATAGTTAGCATTTTTAAATAGGCCTACTGTGACACATTCGTAACCAGGGAAACTTAGACTTAGATCTTCCATCACTGACCCAGTACGTTTCACCATGAGTGATGAAAATGAGAGCACTGCATCGATACGTTACCATGCCTCCGTTATCCGGCATCACTGGCGTCCCCATGTTTGCGGCTCCCTCGGGCCCAGGGGCTCCACCGCAGCCCGGCACGTTCGCCCCCATCATTTGGGGGGGTCCCTGGTTAGCGTTAGTGGCAGCTGGGTTATATGCATCTGCGCAAAACAGTGTGGGGCGGGGGTTGGTTTTTTCACTCAAGGAGCTGTTGGCGACAGGCTGCTGCAGCATTAACAGCAGTGTGAAACACAGCAGCTGTCAGTAAGGCAGGGCACAGGGAAAGGCTGCATGAGGCTCCTGTCCACTGAGTCTAACTGGACACAAACAAGATAAAACCCAGGCTGACTGGCGGATAGGATTTAGGACACTTTGAGTAAGGAATGAAAAATCAGCGTAAGTCTGTAGTAAAAACCTAAAAATATGACATAAGAGTGCAGCCTCTGACTTTTACTTTGATAATAAATCAGCCAACGCACCAATACAAAGCAATTCAGCACAACGGTTTGCGCCTATTTCGTAAGATTTGGGACTGCACATTACCCAGAGACAACACCTTCCTTCCTCTGATGTCACTTTTTTCCTATGCTGGCATATTTCAATGTAAGGAGTATTTAAAAGAATAAACAGGTCCTTTGTGCCAAATCATGACAAGTGAACCTGACAAATGAGACCAAAAAGGCAGGATGAAACAGGAGGCAGTGTTAGGCACTGCACTTTAAGAGACATCAGGGTTTCGCAATGATGCCATACCTAATTCACCACAATAATGTGATGAAATCAAAGTCATAAATTAAAATGTGAAGTTTATGCTACATAATTATGCATTCTGTCCCAAATAAAATATCAATCAGTCTATTACATAACTTCATATAGTCATCTATCCAAAGAAAAGGCCATATTTGAGACACATATTTCAAAACATTGAGCTGTGTTAACATGACAAAACAACCAGTCTCATGAAACATTGTTAACAGTAGAAAAACAACTTCAGAGATAAGAACAGACATAGACATAACATAGATATAATTAAAAATGTTTGTCATTAACTAATGAAATAAATGGATGCTTAACTCTAGTTCTGATGTATGGACGACGAGACAACAAACATATGCTTATGTCTGGATGATGTGTTGGTAAACGTGTTTTATTGGGTAAAGCCCATGTATATCTTGTTTGATAGATAATTATTTAGACAGACAGATGGGGACTGGCCTTTACTTGCTTTAGCTTGCAAGACACGTAGGATCGATACATTAGCTTGGGTCGAGTCACAATTAATTGTCTAATTCTTACTGATGCAAGCCAACTTCCGAAAAATAATTTGCCTTGTTTATGATTCATTTCAATATTGAAGTACTATTTAGACAATGTTTTCATAGTCACCAGCAGGAGTCAGCTCAAAGATGAGAGGTGCTCCGCAAATAATATTACAAATATCGGTAGCTCCTAAGACACAAAATATTCTAATATTGAAATCAGAAAATGCCAAAATGTTCTGTAGCCCTGAGCATATGCCACTAAATGTAATTACCATGTGACTTAGATTAAAAATCAATGGACTGTAATTTTTCCCCAAAAAATTGTCAGTGGAACTTCTCAATGCATCCATTACTTCGCAGCAGTGCTACGACAAGTATTTTTGTCCTATTGACCAGATTGCATTCTAGTCGTGATAACAATCACTGAAGTAGATGGAATTTTCATACATCGTTTTAATATCATTGTGCACTCACAAATATTGTAACTGATCCATTCCACATGACTACGAGCTAAGTTAAATCACTGAAGATGGAAATGTTTACTCTCTCTTTCCAGAAGTAAGTAGTTCTTTTAGTAAGCCAGCAATTGAACTCTACTGTGTAATGTTAACATTACATAAGCAAAGATGTCTCAAAAGCCAGCATGCTAGCTAGTTCATTCACTGGCAATCTAGCAAATCCAGCAACATCATTAAGATAATGTTAAGAACATTACTACAGCAATAGTGTCGTAACAAGCCTTACTTTAGTATTACTTTAATTAGCTTGTTAAATTTGGTCTCTCATCTTACATTATGTAACTAAGTATGTAACCTTAAGTCCAGACAATTATTGATCCATTTTATAAAAGTGATATGGCACTCAAACACATGGTACATCATGAATATTGGCACAGCTAGGGGTTTGACATATGAATAAAGGAAAGAAAAAGGACTTTTTCCTGTCCTGTTCCATGTCCTGTTTTCCAATCAGCATTATTTCTTAGGTAAGGGGAATATTAGTTTATGATTATTTCTTATTATGAACTCCATTTTGTGAAACATCACCTCATGAGCTTAATGCGTCATCACCTGCCAAGTAGCTATAGCATGTCATTATACAGTAAAGTGTAGCCAACTCTGTTTGTTTTAAAGCAAAACTGGCATGTTTTAGCCAGTTACCACTTCCAGAGATATAGCTGACAAGTGGAGGAGTACAAACAGACTTATCAACACTGGTTTAAAGAGTTACATGCATTTTATCAAAATCTACAAGTCATGGACTCCATTAGATCAGCAAAACTGAGCAACGTCTCCAAGGCAATAAGCCACTATGATTCTTGAAGAGTACAAAAGAGGTACATCTGCAATATTAAAGTTGCAGAAATAACCCATGAGAACAATATCACAGTAAAACACATCACTTTAGATCTGAATAAATGGAAAACATGTAAATTATTGCTGTCTTGGTATATTGCAATTTCCGCTTTGTATTAATATATTTTAAATGTATCATCCTTGGGCTAAACCACATATTTCTTAGTATATTACAATATATTTCATTATCACATGGGTACTTACACCTAGCTATAGCATGTCTCTCGGTACATACATGAACAAGACTGTTTGCTCATCTTTGTATAATACAAAACGAAACCTTGATAGAAAAACATTGAATAAAAATTCTTCACAATAAAATGATTACAGTGTAAATGCTGCCCATCACGTGCCCATCATATTTCTAAAATAGTAAATTCACAAATGAAGTAAGACTTTCTTGCTATTGTATTTTACAGGATAAGCACAGCCACCTCTGCTTGGCTCACCTTTGCTCAGGGTCATCCAATTGTAACAGGCCAGGTTAACTACAATGGCTTATCCTATCAGGCTTAGGGGCTGGCCACAATAATGACAGCTTGGGTTAACTTGTTGTCGAAAATCCTACCCCACCTCAGCTGAAGCACACCTACAGCTAATGCAGGTCAGTGGAAACACAGCATCTGTTGATGATTACCAACCAAGGCTGAAACTTTAGACCCATGAGAAGATGCTACAAAAAAGCTCCTACTGGGCAAAGAAAACTGGAGTCACAGAAAAAAAATGAGCTTACAGAACACAGAGAGACAGAAAAGTTATGACTGTCAACAGCAATACTGCTGGGAGCTGCAGATCTTAGCATGTGATTTCTAAAGGTAAGATGATACGCTTTACCAGGACCGCAGGCTGGCCTATGCATGGCCTCTTGTTGTAAGGCAGCTTGAGCAAAGACTCCAAAGCACACAGGCAGGTGATGTACAGTCCCAAACAAATCATCCCCACAGGCATCCCAGAAGCCCCACACAGCCAGTCCACAGCCCACCGAATCATCATGACCCTACCTCCCATATTTACTGCTCCACGTGGCCCCATATCACCCATTCTCATTTCCTGCTCTCTCTGGAAGTGAACACACAGTTTGGCATGGGTCAGACTCACGCAAAGGGAACAGCAATGGGTGTGGTTCATAGGGATGCACCATGGGAAATGCAAGACTCACTCTGCATTCAAAACCCTCTCCTTTCGAAAAGCAATGCATGTTAACATTCAGTCATGTCTAGCAGGATTAAGTATACTTAACAAAGCATCTCGCAGCAATGACATTAATTTAACACCTGTTACACGGTAACGCACAGCAGGGGTACTGCAACAGACTTAAATTATGCAATACAAACAGGATACAACATTCCACAGAATGTCAGTAGTCACAATCAGTCAACAGTTAAAAAAATGGTATATACTGATCTGCACAGTGAAAGTGAGGACCATGTTTTTTGTTCATAGAGAGTGACTGAGCAATGCCCTTTAAATTCCTCTCTGCATGAGAGGTAAGATTCAGATCACATACAAACTCATATGGAATTCATTCACCGGCATTATATACATTCACATTTTTGTACACATACAAGCAATAGATATGCTTGTTTTCAATATATTACAATGCATTGTGTCTTGGTTTCGCAGCTGGTCACCATAATACTCTAGTAATTTTTGTTGAAGAAATAAAGCATTTGTACTGATCATTTACGCAGCGAGACTGCCTATTCTAAAACACTGCTGTAACTTGAAGGGAACATTATATTAATGGACTATTTACATTTGTAACAGGATTATGAAGCAATTTAAGGAAATGTGCAAACAGCAAACTGCTTAAATTCTGCTGGCAATCCACATAAGAGAAGGGAAATACTTTCACATTACTCTGAATTTTATTCAAACAACTGAAATGAATGTTGCAATTTAAAGAGACTTAGTTACAACAGCATACACTGTAACTGCATTTTTGTAGGTACAAGTAAATGCAAGACTACATTAATGTCAAGACTGCATGTGTTACAGATAAAACAGAACAGCTGCACCATTCTTTAAACCAAAAACGTCTCAATCAATCAGCGCTGTGCAAATGTTCAGCACTATAGGACTGGAAAACTCTGCTAAAAAATTATTTATGGTCTCATTTAATTGTAGGGTCGCTAAATAATGTGTATGGAAAATATATTTTAGTTTATATTTTAGAATGGTATATATAAGAAACGACAGTCCCTACAAAAGGTGACAAAATCCCGAGAAAGAAAATGTTATCAGCACACCTGTTTTACAGCAGCCTTGTTCAAAACATCTGAATCCAAAATTAAAACATCTGAATTTAAAAACTTACCTTCAATTCATTGCAAATGAGAGATATTTGGCTGGGTTATTCAAAAAGCATGCATGTAGGTGACTTTATGTAAGAACATACAAGCACAGAAACATTCAACCGCCCAAACACAAACTCAAAACATCACATAATCACAGACACATTCTCAGTCAATCACACCCTCACACATCAAAACATGTGCATACATACATGAAACAGAAACAATACAGGGTTATGAAACATATTTACACAAACATGGGTGTAAGTATTTAAGCTGTGTTCAAGTCAGAAGAAATGGAGAGGTCTCCTGCACCAATGCAGTTTGTAATGTAACAATACACTCATTCATTCATATTAATCAAGTACCTACAGTGCAGAACAGGGGAAAAAAACATGGAGATTCTGGCACCAGTGACAATGATGTGTAGGTGTGACAGGTATAGGGAGTAGCAAAGCAAATCATACAATTACAATTATAAAAGTTCCATTTCTCTATGGCCTTATGTGAAGTTGATTACAGCACCTGATAGGCACTGCTTACACATGGTAGAACTGTCACCACATGATGTGCAGCTGAGAACCAGTGAACCAACACTGAAACATGGTCACAGGATCTTCATGACTACTGCTCCAAAAAACTAAAACACACACGCGCACTCGCATGCACACACACACACACACACTCACACACAAATAAAATAAAATAAATACATATACACTACAAAGACTTGGAAAATAACCTTGAACTGAGAGACCTACAAACCTATGGATTAATATTCAATGGGAAGGGTTGGAAAATAACAGTCCTATTCTAGCATGGTGCAGACATTTGGTGGCTTCCACTCAGCAACTTGCAATAGTATGTGCAAAGAACCCAGGGAGCAGTCATCTACTAAGGTATCAAAACACATCAAAATAATCAAACCACTGAATCATGAAGACCAATAAATGATTAGCACTGACATGCGGCATGTTGGCTACATCCTCTGTCAATCCTTAAGGCATCTGCTGAGTAAGATAAATATTAATAATCCACCACATACTGCATTGTGCTCACAGATTTCACACAATTAAAAATAGACATTCTCACATTAAAAATGGATTTCCTTATAGGCCATTAAGTACAAGTGACAAGGGTTGGCCTGGAATTGAATGAAATATTAACAAATTAAGCCAAAACAGGATCAATGTTAACTGTTTTGTTATAAGTTGAATTTTAAATAAAATAAAGCAATTTGCTAATAAAATGAACCTGGGGTCAAATGGAACAGCACAACAGGTGAAAGACTAATTAGTTAACAATGTTCCATGCAGTTATAAATATATCTGATATTTATAATGATAATGTGCAAACGTACACTGGGCAAGGGATGAGTCCTCCTTTAAAAAGCCTGAGAGTCAGTAATACATCTCTATGGTAAGCCTTAAAGTCACCGGCAAAAGAAAAATTTAAAGAGAAATAAAACAAAAATTTTCCACTTCAAGTACAACCTAATGTTCACATCCTAACTGGTAGATACAGAGAATTCCTTCAAAATACAGCATAAAAGTACACCTGGAATAATTTACAAATGCGTAGGTTCAAAGAAACTTGATCAAAAATACTGTGCTCAACAGAAAAGAAAAACATTCAGAGGCAAGCAGAGCAGTCTCACAGAATCTGGCAGAAATCACACAACTTCACGGACTGGACCTCTTCTTACAGATCAAATGGAAAATTGAAATTAAATGAAGCTGAGCCAATATGTACCTGAATGTTTAACGATAGTTATGCCACAGCAAGCATATTTTTCTGTTTCCTTAGCTCTAAAACCTTACTCTGATCTTTATGTTGTCAACATATGGAACGTCAAAGAACCGCCTACGGTCACTTTTCTGTTTTTTGTTATTCTGCATTTTTCTGCCAGTAAACCAAACAACACATGAGTTATTTATCAATAATTTCCAATGCTTTATACATAAAAAGCTTTGGAATATGACTGTACAAACTGACATCCCTGCCAACTGGAGTAAGCCAGTTGCTGATAAACTTGCCACTATCATGCCTCTGTATCATGTACGTATCATTTCGTGAAATTCATGAAATGACACTGCTTGCAGGAATCTCCAAGATTGGCCTGCTGAGCAGAAACCAACCCTGACATGCCTGCCCCTGTAACTTATCTATTGCCATTTCACTGGGACCAAGACTGCAGGGCATACTCCATATTGGGTACAACTGAATGCCATTATCACATTTATCACATTGCATTATCAAACAATACAGTAGTTGCCATAAGTTTCTTCTAATATAATCAGATATAATTACAGAATTAACTGTTATATAACAGAATGTATAGCAAGGAGATATAATTGCAGAAAAGTAATTTACACATTTGCCAAGAAATGATAGTGGCATCCCTGAAGTGTAGACTGCCTGAAATGGGAGCTTCTGTGCCCCCCTAAAAAAAATGCTCCTTATCAATGTATTCACAAGGTATGAATTTGGAGGGAGTTCCAAATGGGTACCCCAGTGCTCTGATTGGCAAGATACCTCCCTTTGTTTCAATACAAGTGGGGAAAAAACTGGTACTAGCTCCATGTTCTTTTTAACATACTGCGACACAACAGCTGGCAGGAAGTGGAGCAGAGGGATGCTGTAGTGGTATGGAGCATGGACTGTAACCCAGACAGTTGCCCGTTCAGTAGCCTGGTGGGCAATGCTTTTGTACCCCTGGCCAAAATATTTAACCCAAACTCCCTCATTACACATCTAGCTGTATAGAAGGATGAAGAACAGTATTTCTGTATTTCTGTTTTGGCAATTCTGTAAGTAGGAATGCTTTGGTTACAAGCCATATGGTGAAAATATATAGTACCAAATAGGAAAGCTGTTCACAGCTTCCTCACATACCAGAGCCACCTGGCTAAGGCAAAATACTGACTGAAATGCCAACTTCAAAAACATAAGCATTTTGGGGCAGAATTATATAGTCAAGACTTCAAAGACACTTTTCCAGTTCAACTGTCCCCTAATTTGGTGGATTACAAAGAATTCTGTTACTTTCTAAGTTTTGTGTGTTTAGACTACCTATGTTAACATACATTTAGGACACCAGTTAGCCATTAATAGCTTCTGAGCTAGATTCCTCATTCTGGCTGTAATGTATACATCACTATATTTGCAGAGACAAAAAGATGAGAATGATGTTTTAAGTAATTATTTGAATATTTTGATACTGCGCGATTAACTGGAATTTCTTTAAGCGTTACAAAAGATCCCAAATTCAGACTGAAGGTAAAACATCTTCATCTTCTCGTGGTATTATATTATCTCAAATACTCCTTCAGAATGAGTGCGAAACTGACAGAGAGACAAAAGCACAGTACTCACGCTGTCCGCGTAGTTGGGCTTGAACCCGTCCGGCGGGCGCCTCATGTCGCCCTGCTCACGATGGCGCATCATCTCCTCCTCACGCCTCCGCCTCTCTTCTTCATGCCTGCAACGACGTCAGGCACACACACACACACACACACACACGGTCAGAGATTAACTGCAAGAAACACAGCACACTACCCCACAACTAGGTTACAGAACAGGAAAAACCATGCAAACACACACGGCACCCTTCTAGGATTTTTTTTCCCCTCTTCTGTTACAAGTCTCCAAGTATATCTAATTTCTGTCTCAGCTAGTTACATGTTCCAGTGTGTATCTCTTTCTGTGTGAGCTTGTTACATGTTGTACCTCATTTCTATGTGCTTGCGTTTCTGCAGCTCCTGGTTCCTCAGTTCCTCCAGTCGCCGCAGTTCCTCCTGACGCCTCATTAGATCTATGGCAAAGAGCAAAAACCATATCATGGCATGAGAAAGTAAAACATATTCAGACATTCCATTGATCTATGTACAACCGCCCTCAACAGACATTACAAGTACAGCAAACATGCAAAGAACGTGTTGCACACATCACACCTACTGGAATGCTGGACCAAAGATGGTTCAGACACGCATTCAGTAAGACGGTGTTTATGCACAACACAATATATCATAATGCTTACCTTGCCACAAAAATTGATTTAACTTGTTTGAATTTCACGAAGACACAGAATAAAACAAATACATGCACTGCATCATTTACAGAGTGATTTTAAACGTTAACATGAACCCTGCTCACAATACAGGATCCATAACTGGACTGTACTACTGAGGTAATCAGGAAAACAGGATGAGAACTTGAATCTTGCTCATTTTCCTCGGTTTGCCCAGGTATCTATCCTAAAAGTACATGTGTCTGGTATATAACATATAGACGGTGTGGTTTCCTCTGACATGATATATGTATTTCTGTATGTTTGTTTGAATGTACTTCAAGAGACTTATTCTAAACCACCCTTCATGGTCTAAAACAGCTGCTATGGTGCCGTACCTAAATGAGGTGTGGATGTGTGACGCTGCTCATGAATAAGGGTGCATGAGATGCAGCGGTAAGGTTCTCTGAATACCTTGTCTCATCATCATGAGCTGGTGCTCGTGCCGAGCTGCCTCCATCTCGGCCTCCAGTTTCTCTTTGGCCTCGCGGATGTTGCGCTCCACCTGCTCGCGCTGCTGTTTCTCCATCTCCTCCAGGGCCTTCCAGCGTGAAGAGTACTCAAACTCAAATGTACCGGGCTGGGCGAAGCGCGGGGGCTGCTCCCTCTCCCTGGAGCCCACAGATTAACAATATCAAGCCCCTCTGCTGCATAGACACAAACTCCACCACATTCAAAACTACTGCTTAACTGTCGTGATCTGCAACCAGTCCCGGAAATCCACCACATTACATTACATCATTGGCCCTTAGCAGACGCTCTTATCCAAAGCAACTTACATAGGTTACAACTTTATCCATTTATACAGCCGGATAGTTACTTAGGCAATTGTGGGCCCAAGGGTACAGCAGCAGCCCCCCAGCAGGGAATCAAACCAGCAACATTTCGGTTACAGGCCCCGCTCCTTACCACTATGCTACACTGCTTCCACACTTCCCGAATGTTAGCTCATCTTCTCTATACTCACAAGAGAGAGTGCATACCTGCATAAGCAAGTGCGTGCACGCATGCACATGCAGTCCATTTCTAAAGCGCACAACAGTCATATCCTTCCTATACTCATACGAGAATGCTGACTTCAGCTTAAAGTATGTTTGTATGTAAAATGTATGACGAAGGCTGCTTGCCGGTCTTTACCCCCAATGAACATACTTGTGATATTGTGCGCTTTTCTGCAGCAGTTTTTCAGGAAGGCCATCTTCATCATCAAACTGTTCTGTAGGCTCCACAACAGCAGGACGGGGTGAACTAGGGGAAGAAGAACTGCAGTTAAAATATGTATAAATTCAGGAGACACAGCATGGAAAATACTGAGCAAACAGGGTAATGACAGGACTTCACAGGTTTCCTGGAAAACCTTTTTAGTACTTAATGGTATGCTTTTGGGGAACCGAGCTTAGTTTTGTTCGAGATCACATCAATGTCCTGCAGAGTGTTAGGGTCTTTGCGATTTCAGCTTTTTACAGAAGAGTGACCAAGAAAAAATGTTATCTCAAAACAATTACCATGATGTCAAAGCAAGGTTCACGGAGGTAAATACAAAAGGTTTCTATGATTTTATATTAGTCTCAGTAACGTTACATCAGCCAAAGGGGTTAATCTCCATCTGAGGAGAGCCGAGGCTGCCGTAGACTCTCACCCGGTCAGTAATAAAGCCCCGTCAGCGCAGCGGTCCAGGGCTTTGCGAGCAGCCTGCTTGGAGGCGAACTCCACAAAGCCCTTCCCGGTGTGCCGGCCGCGGTCGTCCACCACCACAATGGCCCTCTCCACCTGCCCGAACTGAGAGAAGGCCTCCTCCAGCAGCTCGTTGGAGACGGCCGGGGAGAGGTTCCGCACGGTCAGCGCTGCGCCGTGCGTGGCAAAGCGCACGCGGATGGTCCGGTTCTTCATCAAGGTCCCGTCCAGCTCGGCTTTGGCGATCTCTGCCAGCATCCTGGTTTCCTGGAGAAGCAAGAAATTAATTAAGAAATGGCGAGCTTAGTTGGGCCGAATGGCCTGTTCTCGTCATCATATGTTCTTATGTTCTAAGAAAAATAACCCTTTTTAAAATTTCTGTGCGGTCATCAAATCTGACATGAAAACACTTTACTTTGAACTGTGAATCTGATTCATAAACACCTGAATCTGCTTCATTAACACAGACATGTTAACCAACTACCTTAAACCCTGTAACAATTTTAAGCTAATTCAATTACATTAGTTAAATGAGTGACCTGTTCTACTACTTCAAGAGCACGTTGAAGGTTGAACCATGCAAATTTCACCACCAGTTTAACTTGCTCAATGCACGTCAGTATATCACTGGAGCCCGAAAAAATGTAGTTATATGCATAGATTCAAAGCCTGATTGTAAATGATCTTAAGAGAAACTACTGAGTTTATGTGAAACACACAAGTAAGTGGTCTTTACCAGACTGATAACCCCAAACTATCAATTAAATGTTCTTTTCCAACAATACTGGGTGCCCTTGAAGGACCGCAGAAAACCATAACTGATGGTTAAAAAGTTACCTGCCTCAGAGACCAGTTGTAAAAACACGACATTAAAGTACTCACTCAGATCCATTACGTTAAGCTAGTCAATAAAGCAGCTACTCTGTCCTTAGCTACCTATCTAATTTACCTCCACACAATGCAACTCTAACAGTCTTACCGTTTCCATTATTTAGTTAATGTCATTTAAATTGACGTTCGGTAGCTGTAGCTGGTTAGTCCGGCTTTTCTCGTAAGTCTCACCGTCATCTAAACTGTATTGTGTAATAACACTATTGGCTTCACCACAGTCCACTGGACAGCACAAACACCAAGGGAGAGTTGTATATCTAGCTACCCAAGCAAAATACCTCGCTACGTACTATTAGCAAGCTAGCAAACTATTCCTCTCTCAAATATTTACGTAACTGGTCAGCTAAATGCGTGTTGCTGTCACCTCTAACGTTAGGTTAGCTGACTGGCTAATTTCCAGCATGCAGCCAGCGTCGGCAGCGTTAAGGAAACAATCATACCAGCCGTATAAATCCGAATCCCCGGTCTCTGTTAATGAACACCTCGTTGGCTTCTCCGTACTTCGCGAAAAGCTTCTTAAAATCGTCCTCCGTCAGATCCGTGGGGAGGTTGCCCACGTAGAGCCTGCAGCGCTGGGTGAAAGTCTTCTCCCCGGGTCTCCTGAAGCTCTTCAAGTCGAGCGTCATCTCCCGCGGCTCGCCAGCACCGGGCTCCGGTCCCAGCTCCGACGGCGGCGGCGTCGCTGCCCCCTCGGTCCCCGGCCCGTCTTCGACGGCCGGAGACTCGGAATTGGACTTCGCGTTTTGGGGATCTGGTGACGGGGCATTGTTTTGAATGTTACCCTGTTTACAACTTCGGTTTGCCATAACAGTTGTGGGTTTTGCGGTGTTTTCCGGAGCGACCCCCTTTTAACGGTGCGCGTCTCGAACAATCTGGAGTTTCAATAGTCGCCCGGTAGACTGTGCTGAAGCTGCAAGTGCACGGAGCGAACTGTTCGACTATCCTAAAGGAATAGAGCTCTTCCAAGATGGCGCTCGCAGCCCTGCGCAGCCGCTAACGTCATCGTGCATTACCTAGGAAGCATCTTCCACATTAATTTTAGTGCATCAAATCATCTTAACTGTTCTGTTCCCACAAAGTTTCCCAAACTGATAAGTAATCATTGAAGTAAACGAGGAAGTGTCACGTGCCTTTTAAAGCAAACTTTCGGCGACTTTTAATTTCCCGGTAAATGTTTTGAGAAGTTGGGTATCGCATCGTCAAACAATGTCGGTACCATGGACAGTGCATAGCTAATGCACTCAAAAATGCACATCAGTGGCAAGAGCCATAATACCATCATTTAAATGAGGATTTTTCGTTATATATTCCTCATGCTGGGTTACAGAGTGGTTATGAAGGGAAAAACACGATGACATCGTATGAACATATGTTGCGATTATTCACCAAAAGTCCAGCTAAAAATCCGAAAACATCTGTTAAAGACATAAATCCACGGATATCACTATTTTACAGAATATTAATTGGACTATAGTAAAAAAAGTAAAATAGTAGCTCAACTAATATTGCATTGCCAAAGGGTAAATCTGAAGGTGCACGTGAGGCTGTGGCAACTGTCACAACGCTGCTGCAATATTGCCCAACACTGCAGTAACGTTACATTTCTAGCGCCTTCAAATATGTCATTCAGTCCTATTAACCTCCAGGCATCTTGTTACAGTCCTGTTACACGTTAAATTGTTCCGTTTAAAATGGTGTTATAACAGTCTCACACCTCGTTGTCTACACCTAATGCACCTTGTAGCGAACGCGCATACTGATCCGCAGTTTGAAGGGACAAAATAAAAACCCAGCATATGTTGTTAATGTTTAATTTTGATTAAATGCACGTGGATCTGCTCGTTAAAAAGTTCCACTACGGTACGTAGTGATGTTGTGTCACATTTGCAAAGCACGGTTTAATAATATAGTTACTTCACGTGTTCAGGTGGTTTGTTGTGTCCACTACCACTAGGCGTGGTTTTATCACACAGTTTGTGCACACAACTATACAAACATATTTTCCTAGTTCACTGACTTGATGTTTGATGTTTTAGCAGATGATTTTCTGCCTCGCAACCAATCTAAATTATCTAGATCTAGAAAAAATCTAGATCTCTTTGGGTGCGGTTATTGGCAGTCCCATCACTCAGCGAATCATTATTCATTTCTTTGTCCCGGATCGGTCTATTTCGCACACGAGTACCTGTGTGTTTGTGTATTTGTGTGTGTGTGTGTGTGTTTGTTTGTTTATTTGTGTATATATGGTCGCCCTCGTAGGTATAGTAATGAATCACATACACTAAATTGAAAACAGCCTATATTAAAGGAGAAAGATGGGCACCTGCACTTGAGATGGCGCCCATCTATTTCGCTGATAAAAGCACTGAAATTCATATAGGCTTATGACGCGACCATAAAAATGCATAGCACTAAGGCAAGGTCACGTGTAACAAAACAGCAACGAGGAAACAATATAAAGAGCAATGTAAACAGATATAGGCCCACAAAGTGCAAAGCGTTCTGGAAATAAAATCATTAGCTGCATAGCTATAAGCCATTTTCTTTGTGATGAATGCGGTTAGCCTATAGAGGGAAGCATAATATTATTTTGGAAATGAACTATGTGATTGTGGCCATTTTTATCTCACTACTTGACTCACAAAAAGAATCCGAATCCTTCAAACCAAAAGTCTTAAGATAGGCAACTGATTATTGATGAAAATGTGTTCAAATAGTGCTCGCGGCGCATAGCTCATCTTGAACACGTGACCAGTCGATGTTCTTCATTAAACTTAGCCTTTGGCTATGTTTTCGGGTCTGACCGGGGCTCAGTAGGACCATGCTGATGAGATCCAATCAGGAGCCGAATATCATGACCAAACTGTAAACCACACCTTGGTTGTGATCATTCTATAGCGCAAAAACTGACCGTTCGTTGAAACGTCAGTCACACGCACGGCGCAGATTACACTAATGATAAAGGTAAACCTATACATCTTGTTGCTTAATTCTATAGGTATGGGTATTGCCGGGCTAACTATTTTGGCCGTGTCATTTTAGTTCAACGCAGTGCGCTTGCGTGGTTATGAAAGGCGAGAAAAAGGATCTCTTTTGACAGTCACCTCCCATGCTAACGTCGGTACGTTTTAACGCATGCGCTTCAGGATTTATGTCAAGACACAGAAGTGGCGCTATATCGTTCCCAGCTCGACTCGGGTAAGCGATCCAGAGACGTTTTTATTGCAATTTATGGTTAATTGGCAAAAGTTGTAACAACAATTGATGGTGTAAGTCTGGTATACAAGGAATCCCGCAAGTCTCCAGTTACGTTGTTAAGTCAAATTTAATGGCGACTTAGCAGTTAATTTTACCCCGCCAGAGATTTTCTCCCCCTCTCTGCTGTGGCAGGGTGCTATTGCCTGTACTCTCACGTATTGTTCCGTTCGCTCTCTAATGGCGGACGTGAGGCAGTGCCACTAACTGACTTGAGGGGGGCAAATAACAGCCCCTCTCTAAGACAGGAAGTAAGACCAGATGCGCTGCGCGTGTTGACTGATATGTCTAAGGCAGATGACATCTGATGGACATGAATGTTTATTTTCGGTCGTTTTTACATTATTTGTAAAAATGAAGACTGGACTTGATGCAATATACTGTGCTGTAGCGCCCCTTGGGGTCACCAGATATATTTTCTTTGATTGCCCGGGGTAGACGTTGAGGGGTAACTTTCCAATTAAATGGCGCACTGATACAGTAGTTGCCCGCATAAAAATGCATCATTCGGAATGTAAGTGGAGTATAATAACGGGGAACGGTGGATGTCAAATAATGGAACACCAAAATCATGTCTTTCAGCCAATTCTGGGTGTTCTGGAATCGTTCTCTGCTGAGGAATGACGTTTCTGGCAGTTCTCGCAGAGAATCATGCATTATATCTGCAGCGAATAGTCACGAATAACTTATGATTATTTTTCTGTAATAACAATGGCGCAGTCTCCCAGGTTCGCCTCCCTCCAGTTCGCCGTTAATCCAATGGCTGCGTGAGCGGAGGAGGCCAGGGGTGGGAACTGAACTCTCTGAGCTGTAGCACGTTTGCTGTCAGCCAGCGCAGAACATCGAGTTCTCGGTCGAGCATCAGACTTTTGCCGATGATCGAACCGTAGCTCATATAATAACGTATAAATATCATATCTGTGATCGCTAGACGGAAAGTTTTGGAGTTTAAGTTTCCCGAATGATGTTAGCGAGCCGGCTAGCTAGCAAGTTTCAGTCATGTTGACGTCGGTGACCGGTTGCCTTGATACTGGCGCTCTGTGGTTCCCGTGATGAAACGGAGATTCTGCTCGCTCGCATGGTCAAGGGCACGGCCCGGGGGGAAGCCTGCATTATGCTAAGTATGGTAGGCTTTCAAAATATTAATTCATAATGTATGCGTTTAGCTAAACTGATCAGCTGACAGATGGATGAAGCCAGGGGCTTATGTAAGATATTTGGTTTGGTTGCTAAGGGTTGGTAAATAAGGTGAACTTATTATTGTGAATACATTGCTGGCAGGTAAAAAAAGAAGGAGCATTCCTCAATATATCCCCAGCCTCTGTATGACCGTGTTTTATGTTCTTGACCACATGCAATGAAAAGATAAATGGTGACTGTAAGGATTATATAATGCGATGGGGTAGGTGTTGCTGTAGCAGCGTTTGGTATCGCCAGAGTCTTGCTCATGTGCCTTGCTTGCATCAGAATCATTCATGATGTGCGCTGGGCATGTGTGTTCGGCGTGGAGAAAACCCCCAACCCTGTCCACGATGATAGACAGCGTTTTGACCTGTTGTGCTCCATGGCACCGTGCAGAAATGGGTGAGGGGAGTTCTGTGTTCAGTCTCTGAAAACCTGCCTTTGCCACCCAGTTTCCATTCTAGGCGCTGCTTCTGACCTGCCTTTGCACGTTTGCGGCGTATTGGTAGATGTGGCGCACTGTGAAACGTCTGGATGTTCTCGATCGGTGACAGCATCACGGCCACTTGGATACGAGCGCTGTGCGTGAGCTATAGCGGGGTTCGCCGCTCCATCTGATGGAGCATAGTCTTGTGGTTCTCATGACTGCATTGCAGTCTGCTGTTCTGAAGAGGCGAGGGACGACAGCTGGACACAAACCAGCTGACAGACAGAGGGGTCACCCGCAGACTGCATTACGTTACCACTGTAATGTAGGGTCTGCGCTGACTGTTGACCTTATAGCGCGGTCCGTTTCATTTGTTTGAGGGCCGCTGCATGTCAAACCAGACCCATTCTCCCATGACCCTCTCAGATGTTCTTGAGAATTGGCACAGATTTCTATTTTTGACATAACCCATGCAGTGTGGTGTGGTTTGAAGGAGCAGAGCTTGCATCCTCAGTGTTGCCAGTTCCCATGGCTGTTTTACCTTTAAGCCAGGCAGAACTGATTTGCTGCTTGTTGAAATGGATGGTATGAAAGATGTTGCTCTGGGTAAGGGTGCTAAGCAAATCCTGTAATGTAGTGATTGAAGTGATTTGAATGCCTTATACAGGTGTGCCCTTCTCCCATTATATTAGTGGATTACTGTTTAAAGTTTGCTGAGAGCTCATATTGATTTGTTAATAATCAAAAATGCCAATGTTAGTATTTCAAAAATACCTTAAAATGAGATTTGACACATTGATAGAGATATATCCCATTGAATGATCAAAAGTGGGGGTGGGGGTTCTGTGCAAATATTTTGGTGGCATGCATATATGTATTTCTTAAAATGGCCACGGAAAGAGTCGGCAAGTTTGAGCATTGTCGGACTTTCAGAACAGAAGGGAAAATTTCAGCTTTCTTTAGCTTGGGTTGCTAGCTGTGAATATTGCATTTTTTAAATCTGATTCGTAGATATCATGTTGAATAACAAGGAAGTGTATATTTGTGCTGTGAGGTGTTTTCCCTCGCTATTCAATCAAAGTCAATAATTCATGCATACAGCATGAAATTCCCGGGAGACCTGAGGGTCCTGATTAGGCTTGGCCAGGTGTGCAGTGTAACCGTAACAGTTTGCCACCGGTGTGTAAATAGGTTTACCGTTTTGTTAATTACCTGAGCACAGGCTGAAAATAGTGAATAAACACCATCCATGATGCCTAGAACGACTTGGCTTGTGCCGACCCTTTACTGGCTAGATCAGGGAAGCAAAAGCAAGGATCCAACCTTTTAAGTGGTTTTTGTCGTGTTGTGTTTTTCCAAGCTTCCTAATATTAAGCGATAACAAGCACAAACTGTGTACTATAGCTAGCTAGTTGGCTAAAAGTTGAATACTACAGTGCAGTTATATTAGTTTGTGGTTGTTTGCTGGTATTGTATGTATTTTATAGTACAATACAATCTGTTTAGTGTAGTGCTAATTGGACAACTGCATTGGCAAGCTTTTTGCGTTGCCTGTATTTTAAAAATAGTCATTTGCTCCAAAAAAGCAAAATCTCCAAAACAATGGGAATGAGGTGATCAGAATTACTGTTCATCTCCTCCTTCTCAAAACGTTTTTCTCCTCCTCTTTTGGTGGAAAATGAACAAAGAAAAAACTCCTCTAAGTTGCATTCTGGAAGGAACTGTGGGCAGAAATAAAAATTAAATAGGATCATAGTAATGGTTGCATTTTGGTACCATGATACCATCATAGTACTGGCTCCATCATCCAACCATTTGTGTATATGTAATATAATATAAGATAAATAATACTGTATGCATGTGTCTGTCTACTTGAAAGACAGTGAACCTTGCCTGATGTCTACCCAGCAACCCCCTTGGTGGTTTGATCACTACGGCAACAAATGAGCTGCATAGCCATTGGCGAGGAGATGCTGGAAAAAAGAAAGATGGAGAATGACAGAGATGCGTGGGAGTGGGTGTGAGTGTGGGTGCATGTGTCTGCGCACACTCTGCCTATTCCAGCGTTACGCACTTGACCAGTGCGCGTATGGCGTGAGTAAAGCCTAGCGCACGCGTTGTGAGTGTGTGAAAATCGCGAGCCTTCACTCCCGCAGAGAGTGAACTCGACACACTATGTGAGTGGGCTGCAGTGGAGTCAGGGCTTGCTCACTGTACGCTCGTCACGCTCACACCCAGACTTGTTACAGGTGCGTGGCAAAGCAAGACTGGAGTGCGCCAGGAAAAAAAAATTGATACAATAAACATGAAACAACATTGTGCTGTGTGTAGGTAGTGTTATTTTACTCAGAGCTGAGAGCTGTAGCATGTCTCTTTACCTTCAGGATCAATTGTTCTGCCCTATAAGAAGGGTGTAAAGTACTGAGTGCAATTTCTGGACGCACAAGATTTCAGAACATTTCTGCCAAGCTGCCTGCCGATTTGTTTTTCATCTTATCATTTCTCCATTGTTTGTAGTGGTAGGTGTCTGCGGTTGGATTGAATGAGCCCTTGTGCTCTGGCCGCAGCTGAAATAAATTCCCCATCTTCAGATTTTGTCCAGCATGCATTTCTGGCTTGGCAGTCGCCTCTTTCTCAGTTGCGTCTCACTTATTCCATGTCCCTCTCACTGCTCCTTACTGTAAAAAAAGTTTTAAAAATCATGTTTTGTACTAGTGCACTATGTTATTTAATTGATGTTTCACATTGGCTGTGTGCAGTGCCTTGCGTCCTTTGAAACCTCACACCGAACGAGATGGGTGAAAATTTCTACCATTCTAAACATTGACTTGCAACTTTTAAATGCCTTTAGGATCAACTGTTGCCTATAAGCAAGTGACACACTTGTTGTTACTAAAGTGTAATGCTAACATCTGATTTTAGCAAACATGTTTCACCACGAATCATAGCAAACCCACGTAGAATATTAAAGAATATTAAATACTAAATCAGGGTTAAAATAGTAATGTATGTACTAGCCTTTTTAAAGGGGATTCAAACCACACTAGCCACATACTTTGCAACAAAACAGAGGTTGCTGTTATCCAGCATGCATTTATAGGGAGTTGACTGTACCTGGAGGAGCACACGTGTGTACCTGGATGAGAGCAATTGGTCACGTGTTACCAAGGTCAGCTTTCAGCCCTCTGAAATTTGGGGGCAGTTGGGAGGCCTTGGATTTTGTTGTGTTCAAACGCTCTGAGGATAAGGATGAGGGCTCTCATAGAGGATGAGATTCTCTTAATCCAGTGTGGTCTGGGTGTTAGAAGTGAACTTCAGAGCAGTGAGTGTGGCTCTGTGGGAACTCAGTGACCTCTAAATGGGGCGGGACAAATTCAGCAGGCTTCCACCAGACCCTTTCCTGAATGCCCTCAGAACAGGGATATGTGGAGTAATGATAATTATGGCTACCAGTTTAGTACAGATGTTTTTTTTTTAGTGACTGGTCAGGACGTGGGCAATAAGGCATGGAAATGAGTGTGCTCAGAAAATATCCATATAAGGGTTATTTTTTCACAGAGCACGGGTGTAGTTTATGTGGACAGCTGTGTGAAAATCGGTTTTGATGGGGAAATGAATGGAAAATAAACTGAATTTAAATGATCAACTGAATCCAATGTACTTGTGAGGGTGGACGTGGTCAGCCTGCCGAGGGAACTCATTGCGCATTTTGACAGGAAAATGTTCTGTATAAACAGGAAAAGGTCTTGGCTGTCTATTATTCAGGAAGTGAATGACCGAATTAGTCAATGACATTTCTTAAATCGTGTTGTGTGTGACAATCTTTAGTGAATACTACAGTACCATAGCTAGTTAATTAACTTTTTGTTTATCAGGTACACAGTACGAGTGGTTTCTTAAAAATTGAAAAAAATGATCAAGGATATTTGGTATGTGTCCTGTCTACAAATTAATTGCTGTTAGATACAACTATAGCATTCTCACAAGGCTAGTTATTCACTCTGTTGGCGTTGGTATTTTCAACATTGCGGGTGGAAGTTGCTCAGGAAACAGTGAGTGGCGCCAAAAAAATTCAGAAATTAACCTTGAGAACAAGAGAAAAGAGAAGGTGCGTCCAGTTTGGATGTTACCTCTGCTGGGCATAAGTATGTTCTGTTGGGGTTTCCAATATAATCCAGTGGTGTCACAACAAGGAAGTATAAAGCATTGTTTTAATAATGCTTATTCATGTATTTTACAGTTAAATAAGGAAACCACCTGTAATCACCTGTCTCTCTATGCACGGGCTGTGGCGCTGAAGCCAGCCAAATGCTATCCTCTGACACGCTCAGAGCAACCAATGGCCAGTTTTCACACAGGAAGTCCCTCGGTGCACCATTTGCAGAGCAAACGCCACTGTCATCGTTCGAAGAACTTTCAGACGCCTCATGTACCACTAGAGGGTGCCAAATCGACCCACCCTACCGTGGCAGAACACAGCAGATAGTTTTGCCACTACTGTCATTTTCATTGAACCCAAGTCTGGGCTCAAGGAGTCCCACACCAAGGCCCTGCTTTAATACACCTTTGGTGTAGCCAGCGGCTAGTTTTTACACTGCACGGCAGCAGGGCTGACGCCACGTTGTAAGTTGAGCGCATCCTGACTGACATCACTGAGGGACTTCACAGGACAAACCATTTGAGGCTGCCAAAGTGGAGGAACAAGGGAACCCTTGCCGACCTACCCATTCCTGTCCCCCTAGCAGGATAGTCTATTTAATTTGTTCCGCTGCTGTGGACTCCTAACTGCAATGTCTGTAACTGCCTGAGTCACTCAGGAGCCTGCCGAAACATTTTTAAGGAAGCTGAAACAAATCCCTAGGCAGGCAATTAGATATTCAAAGCTTTAAATGTAGGAAACTGAAGCTCTTTGGCATCAAATGTGAACCGCACCCATGTCTGTTGAACCTGTCATGATGTCTTTCTTCATCTTCTGTGGAGAAGGCTCGGGGAAGGCTGGCAGCGCAGCCAGGTGAACTAGATAGTAATCTAACCAAGCTAACCCAATGGCGCTCAGACTGGTCCTGCCTGAGGTGTCTTGACAAGCTCCACATTCAGAAGTGAACATTAGCTGAATTTACTCTGGAAAGGTGTGCATTGTTGACTGCTCTGAGTTCAGTGCATGTGCAGATATTTTTGGTGCGGTGATGAAAAACTGGCTAATCAGTGTTAGTGTTGTTTAGCACAAGGTTCACAATGTTTCTGTAGCTACGTATGGTATTACTGGTTAGATCAATTCGCATTGTTTAAAACTATACATGTAAAAAGCAAAAAAGATATATATTTGGCTACTTCGAAAGTGACAATAAATGGTTTTCCCAGTGATATTAAAAGCACTGCTTTTACCTTTGAAGCTAAGGGTGTGCGCAAATGGTTTTAAAAAAACATGACCTTAGAAGGGTTGTGACATTATGCAAGGGGATATTAACCAGGTTTTTCTGTATTTCTGTTCATAGAAACTCCTATTTTAGGCGACCCGTGACAAAATCGCAGGCTTTGTAAAAGTAGGTCATTATGACGACCGGTCCTTGCAGGAAATGTGAAACTTGGAATGAGATACGGTTGATTTGACACCCTGGGGATGTTGGGGACTGCGACTGGGTGAGCTGCTTTAGCCATCGAACATGCTGCTGCTGGTTTGTGTCTGTTGGTTGGGGGTCAGCCTCTTCCTTCCTTGCTCTGAACTGGCAATCAGGTGTTTATGTGCGCATGTACATTGTCCTCACTTTAGATGTACCTTCTGCCTAGAAGGTTTATCCTGGTCAGTACCCTGAGTGTCCCGAAATGCTGTGTGCAATAGACACTATAGACAAGAGACTGCAAAATGTGAATACTGTATTCCTGAATGCTGCTCGACAGTTCATTTTACCGCTAGGTGGCTGTAGACGAGGGATGAGGAGACAGAAGTGCAGGTGATTGTAGGTGATGGTAGTGTATGAGGAAGTCATAGACGGAAGGAGTGGAGCAGAATGTTTAAAACAGTGGCAGACAGAAAAAAGGGCTTTTAATTTGATCTAAGTGGCGGTAGGGAGCCATTGTGGGAATATGCATTGCAGACTAGTGTCAGAGAGGCGAGGAAGAGTACTGATGTGTATTATGCTGCATTTTTGCAGTAGGTCAGCTGTATCTGAGGTGAACCTGAGTCATTCCTAAGGCAAACTGACCCAGACTGTCCGTATATTGGCTTGTCTCTGGTGCAAAGCTCATTCTTCCCCAAGCCCAGACAAGACCAGCCAAAGACGCCATATTTGTTCTGTGATCATTTCACTCCTAAAGGGATTGAGAAAATAAAAGAATAATTGATAAAAGGCGTCCTTTAACAATGCTTGCCCCTAGTTATGAAGCACGGACTTGTTTTAGCTGTTTATCAATTCCAGCTCAGTTCTCTTTATTAACATGGTCGTGATATTGTCTCTTATTAATGACTCAGCATGTTTTGCCATGGCACTGATGTTGTCTCTGATGAATGAATGACTCAGTGGGCTTGTGTCCGTGTCTGCAGGTGGTTGCCTAAGTGATGGATGGAGGTTTGTCAGAGGGTGTGGAGCCCGCACAGGGCGGAGAGGAGGGGAACGCAGCCACAGAGACGGAGTCCCCCATGGACACCACGCCCCCACCTGCGGAGCAGACCGCGCCCGCCGAGGGTCAGGACGCTGCCGAAAACCCGGCCGTCGCGCCCGCCGACCCCCCCAAGGGTCCTGAGGATGACGACGATGACGTGGTGCTGGTGGAGGCCCCCACATCTGGGAAGGAGCAGGTCCCCGCCCCCGCTCCCCAAGCCAGCGCCCCCTCAGATGCCCCCGCCCCCAAACCCACAGACTGCACCGAGGAGAGCACCACGGCGACAGCACCCACGGCAACCGCCCCCTCCAAGACCCCCACACCTCCTCCTCCCACTCCTACTTCGACGACAGCGGCCAAGAGCCAGGACGAGACCATCGTGATCGACGACGAGGAGGACTCTGTGGAGCAGAAAGACTCCCCCTCGCTGCCAGCCGCGGGGGGCGCCGTCACGCCCTCCTCCGGGGGCGCGGCCCTGAGCAGCACAGAGCCGGATTCGGAGATCAAGATCGCCAGCGTCACCACGCTGGGTGCGGCCGCTGCGGACGGCCCCCGTGCCGTTGCCACGGCAGCAGCAGTGGAGTCGGCGGGCCCCCAGGGAGACATGACCCTGAGGATCACCAGCGTCACGTCGCTGCAGAAGAGCAGTCTGGCAGGGGCGGGGTCAGGGACGGGGGCGGGGGCGGGGCCAGGCCCGGGGCTGGGGGAGGAGAACGGCCTGCAGATCAGCAGCGCCTTCAGCCTGAACCCCGAGGCCCAGGGGACCCACTCTGAGCTCTCCGCCACCAGGACTGCCACCTTCAACCCCGGCCGAGTGAGCACCGCCCACGAGCCCATCCAGAATGGCGAGACCGGCACACTCCAGAGACCTGGTGATCCTCCCAGAAACTTACACACATGCATGCAGACACACAAACACGTATGGTACAATACCAGTCAAATGTTTCGACACATCTGATTAAGATAATGTAAAACATGCATGCAAAGACATTTTGATATGAAGACTTATTGCCCAAATGCTTGAAATTTGTTTCTTAGACAGATATAGTGAAGTTTATGCCTATGTATGAATTTCCTTACAAAAAAAAATTATTTAAAAAATATTTTTGGGCTACTTCAAAGAATCTAAAATATAAGATTTTTGATGAGTTTTGATTTGTTTGACAATTTTTTGTCACTGCATAATTCCATTTGGGTTATTTCATAGTTCTTTCATAGGTCATAGTGATGTCTTTACTATTATTCTAAAATGTGGACAATAGTAAAAATGAAGAAAAAAACTCTTGTATGAGTAGGCATGTCACAAACATTTGACTGGTAGTGTATGCGCATACACATATATATATATATATATATATATATATATATATATATATATATATATATAAATATATATACTCGCACACACATGCACATCCACACACACACAAAAACACATACACACTGCAGTTTGTATGGTTGTCATGGAGATATGAAGCGAGATGTTTGGGTCTCCTACAGCCTTAAACCTCAATCTCAATCTGTTTGGTATGGCACAGGCTGCAGCTGGGAGATCCACTGTGAGAGCTTTATGATCAGTTTTGTGTATTTATTTCGCTACATTTCGCTACAGTGTTGTCTCTGCATTAGTGCTGTTGCTGACCAGCCGTTTGGTTGCCCGTTGGCTAAGCAGTGAGCACGTTTTCGTAATAAAGCCGATGCCCTCTCTGTCTCCCTGAAAGAGGGGCTCTGAATTTTAATAATGAGTGAATGAGGCTTCGGGAATCCCAAAGCAGGTGGAGCTGGCTCATGTCTTCAGTGATTCACTTCATTTAAACCAATCATTATGCTTTGCTGTGGAGAGCAGTCTTCTGATTGGTTGAAACAAGTCAGCAACTAACAGTACATAGTATCTCCAGCCATTAGGAGGTTCCTGTAGCATCAGTCTCCTGTTTCTGCTGAATATGCTGTGTGCATGTTGTACTCAATGTATTCATAATCACCATACTATACGCCATACACCATACTACCATCCATCTAGTGGCTGATCTATAGTAGTATACTTGACTTCCCTTGTCTAGTCAGGTTGCACAAGTTAACTTGAGGTAGGGCTTGAAAAGTGTTATGCTCACGCTAGCCTGGTCTGACACTGTTGCTTGTTTAAATTGAATGCATACACTTCTTCTGTAAGAAGGGTTAGAAGGGTAAGAGTGTCTGCTAAACGAATGAAACGTAACATAACCATTTTTCATTTTTCCTCCCTTAGATTCCTGCATATCCCAGTCGGCCTCTTTCCCCCGGAACCAGAAGCAGCCGGGCGTGGACTCCCCGGCACCGGCCGCCTCCCTGCCCAAACCGGTGGCCTCGTCCTCAGGGTCCCAGCAGCAGCCCCCCAGGACGGTGAAGGTCACCTGCGCCAACTGCAGGAAGCCCCTGAAGAAGGGACAGACGGCCTACCAGCGCAAAGGCTCCGCCCACCTCTTCTGCTCCACCACCTGCCTCTCCGCCTTCTCCCACAAGCCTGCCCCCAAAAAGAACTGCACTATGTGCAAGAAGTAAGCACCGGGCCTCCACCCCGCAGCCCAAAATCTTTCAGTACCGAGTATATGTGTTTGTGCTGAGTGTGTGTTTATCAGTACTGAGTATGTATGTTCGTAGAAAGTGTGTGCATATCAGTAAAGAGTATGTGTGTTGGTACTAAATGAGTGTATGTCAGTGCTGAGTATAGATGTTAGTATTAAGTTTGTGTGTTGTTACTAGCTGTAAGTGTGTGTATAAGTTCTGAGTGTCTGTACATCAGTACTGAGTATATGTGTTGGTACTGAGTGTTTTTGAATCAGTACTGAATATGTGTGTGTGTGTGTGTGTGTGTGTAAGTTCTGAGTGTCTGTGAATCAGTACTGAATATGTGTGTGTGTATGAGTATGAGTATCAGTCCTGAGTATACATGTTGGCACTGAGTGTGAGCGTGTTGTTTTTAGGGATATCACCAGTATGAAAGGAACCATCGTGGCCCAGGTAGACTCGAGTGAGTCCTTCCAAGAGTTCTGCAGCACGGGTTGCCTGGCCTCGTATGAGAACAAGCAGAACCCGCCAAAGACAGCCGTAAAGACCAAGTGCACCGTGTGTGGGAAAATGACCGAGGTGAGCGAGTGTGGGTCTGTCGCTTGTGTCATTTCACTGAGTCATGTGAGGACAGAAAGTTTTCATTTGTCTGAGCAGACTTCTGCCAGTAATATTTTGGATCGGTTGCTCCACAATCAGAAATTGAATATTATCGTGCTACAACAGTAAATTACATTTATATGGCTGATGTGTGTGGTTACATGAAACATAGCTCAAAGGAGAGTGACTGAAGTGACTGGGAAGCGAGTGTGAATACATGCATGCATGTGTGTGTGTGTGTGTGTGTGTGTATGTGTGTTTAAAAGAAAGAGTAAGGATGTGCATATATGAGTGGGTGTAAGTATGTGTGTGTAAGAGTGTGTGTCTATATATGCTATATATGTGAATATATGCCTTTGTATGTGCTTGTGTGTGTGACTGTAGGTGTTTAAGAGTGTGTCTATTTAAGCTATACATATAAATATATGCCTTTCTGTGTGATTGTATGTGTTCGCATGTATCTTCACCGCCGTTTTCCCATCCTTCCCGTCAGATTCGCCACGAGGTCAGCTTTAAGAACGTCACACACAAGATCTGCAGCGACATGTGCTTCAACCGCTACCGCATGGCCAACGGCCTGATCATGAACTGCTGTGAGCAGTGCGGAGACTACCTGCCCAGCAAGGCCTCCGCAAACCATTTCCTGGTCATCGACGGCCAACAGAAGCGCTTCTGCTCTCAGAACTGCATCAGGGACTACAAGCAGGTCAGACTGTGTCCACTGGTATCATCAGCATCATCATCATCATCATCATCATCACCACCACTGTTCTTGTGTTGGATCACCAAACATTCTCACTTAGGGACAGCTATGTTTGGGATTTGAATGCCTAACTGTCTGAGTTTCTGTATGATCTAACCAGGAGTAAGTGAGACACATATCTCAGGAAGCAAACGAATGCCATGCCGAAGAAGAAACACTCATGTTATTGTTTGTTGTGTGCGCTGTATGTGTTTTGAAAGGTCTGCTGCATAGACAGATGGTGACAGTGGCTATGTTTCCATTAGAGATACCACAGCGCTCCTGAGGGTTTAAAGTCGTCCACTCGCTCTGAATGCTGGCTGGCTGAGAGCGGGTGGAGTGTAGATGGGCCCAGCATGCCAGAGGCTTCTGCGCAGCGGGTTTAATGGAAACGCGTGGCTGGCTGCGCAGAGCTGCGCATTAGTGAGCGTCTCCTGCGTGTTGTTTTCAGACTCACGGGAAGATGATGAGCTGCAGCGGGTGCAGGGCTCCGTGCCGCTCCTTCGACGTCACTCAGTGCATCGGGCCCAGCGGCACCATGGAGCCGTACTGCTCCACCGCCTGCATGGCCAAGTCCAAGAGCACCAGCAGCACCATCACCGCCAGCATCAGTAAGTCTTTCTGTGCTTCGCCACACTCTAGTCTACATGGGAGTGAAGTCTGCAGACTGCAATCCAATACGGTCAGTAATTTGATTGCGCTCTACATATGAGAGTACTGCAGTCCAGCAGTGTCAGTAATCCCTGTTTTTTTTTTTTAACCATACTCTAAACTGAATCTGAGAGCACTGCAGTCTAAGATTGTCAGTAATCCTTTTTTTGTACCATACTTTCCTCCGCATGCAAATCCCTATGGCTTTGACCATACTCTACTGTGCATCTCAGAGTGCTGCAGTCCAACAGAACAGTGTTTACTGGGAGGGAGGAAGTTGTGAATGTGTGTGTGTGTGTGTATGTGTGTCCGTATGTGTGCGCGCGCATGTTTATGTTGTGTATGAATGATATGTGGTATGGTGTGTGTTTCAGCTTGTCATGCAGGCACTATGTGCTTGTGTATGTGTTTATATTTATATTTGTGTGTGTGTGTGTGTGTGTGTATTTTTTTTTGATCTGGGTTCTTATTTTCTCCTCTCTGCAGCTGCAGAGCCCACATGTCATTTCTGCAAAAGGAGCTCATTGCCGCAGTACCAGGCTACGCTTCCAGAGGGGACAGTCTACAACTTCTGCAGCTCCGGCTGTGTCACCAAGTTCCAGGTACAGCCCTGTCCCAGTCTGTGCCAGGATTTCAGCGGTGTGACTGTCTGGTTTGGACTGTGCTGTGCTTTATAGATTAATACTCCAGATCACATTTTTTCTCTTCTTCCCTAACATTTATGAGTGTTCCTGTAAAGAAAACCCTTCTCTTAGTAGGAGCTGTGTTTCAGCTGGGTGGGGCATACCCACCACTATACTTGCACGGATTTTAACACTCACATGAGGAGAGCTTGGACAGGCAACAATAGTAAACTCTGAGCTTGAAAGAACATGAAAGTAATCAAAAAGTTTAAAGTAAAAAAAGATTTCATGTCAGTGCAGTAAAAAAAAACTCTCTAGCATAAATCCCTTTGGCATTCTTTCAAATACTTAGAATTTATGTTTTCTCTTATGTAACTCCACCTCATGCCTGCGCTCCATGAATCTGAGTTCTTGCGCATCTGTGGGAATCGCGCCAGGCTCTTCCGTCTGGCTTTGTTCACCGTGGACGCAGTGTTAAAAAAGGTCGCGTGGGTGCGAGACCGCGGAGAAACCGTGGTGCTTTTCCTCCTCTCTCGCAGAGCGCTAACATGCAGATGCTGAACGGACAGGCCCTGAACTCCTCCACATCCGGCGGCGTCCAGCTCAAATGCAACTACTGTCGTGGAGCCTTCAGCCTGAAGCCCCACACGCTGGAGTGGGAGGTGAGGTGCTGTTTGTCCCTGGGATTTCTGATGACGTCATGACTAGGGGTGGCGGTGTGGCATGGTGGTAAGGAGCAGGGCTCGTAACTGAAAGGTTGCCGGTTCAGTTCCCACTGCTGATGTGCCCTTGAGCAAGGTGTTTAACCCACAACTGCCTCGGTAAATATCCAGCTGTATAAATGGGTAACGTGTAAAAACTGTAACCTATGTCAGTCGCTCTGGATGAGAGCATCTGCTAAATGACAGTAATGTATTGTAGATGTAAACAGGGCATAAGGTGATGGGGGAGACTCACATATTCTTCATACCTGACCAGTAGTTACAAGGGTCACCTTGTAGGTGAGATATTGAGAAGTAACATGGGGTTTGCGACTTCCCGCACCAGGTGCTTTTAACCTCCCACCTTTTTCCTTTAACCTTTCCCCCAGTGTTCTCTAACCTCACTCCCTAGTTTTCTTTCCTTCAGCCGTTCCCCTGCCGCGGTCTCCGCCGTTTTAGCACTGCCGCAGGTAGTGCGCGCTGCTCTCTGAAGCGTTAACGTCCGCTCTCCTTTCCCCCCCAGAACAAAGTGTACCAGTTCTGCAGCAAGACCTGCTGCGACGACTACAAGAAGCTGCACTGCATCGTCACCTTCTGCGAGTACTGCCAGGAGGAGAGGACGCTCCACGAAACGGTCAGCTTCTCAGGGGTCAAGAGGCCGTTCTGCAGCGAGGGTGAGAGAGAGAGCCCCCCCCCCCCCCAGCAGCTGTCCTTATATTCACCCCCGTGCTGCCGCAGTCACCTCTCATAACCCACCAGAGCTCTTTTAATTGTTTGAGGTTTACTTCCCCCGAAACTATTGTTCGGGATGAATAGGCCTCAGGATGTCCGAGGTATAGAACTGCAAGCCTAGTGAATCGCCCTGGAGGTGCCCGCGTAAGAAACAAATAATATGCAGTCTACCATGACGTAACACACCAACACAATGCTCATTAATTTTAGTCCTGAGCTTTCCTTTGATGCAGCCCTCAACAAAAAGAATGCTGCCTTCTATCCATGAATCAGTTTTGAACTTCAGGTGTCTCTCCACTAGATGGAGTGCTTGCACAAGAGTTGTTACTTGTCGCAAACCAAAAGCTCTTCTCGATTATTAAGGTCCATTGTCTTTTGACTTTGAATGTAGAGATTTGGTTATCCGCTAGTTGTGTGCTGGGATGGATGTTGTTAGTTGTCTTCAGATTAAAATTTTGATGCCTCTGTTCTCCTCCCTGTCCTCCTCTTGTCAGGGTGTAAGCTGTTGTACAAGCAGGACTTCGCCAGGCGGCTGGGCCTCAAGTGCGTCACGTGTAACTACTGCTCTCAGATGTGCAAGAGAGGCGTGACCAAGCAGGTGGACGGGATGCAGCGTGACTTCTGCAGCGAGACCTGCGCCAAGAAGTTCAACGACTGGTACTACAAGGTGAGAGAGCGCCCCCGTGTGGCCGTCCTTCTGGGCAGCGTGTGGGAGGAGGAAGACCTGGCTGTGCATCCCCTGTCCCTAATCCCCCTGTCTCTCGTACCAGCGAGATAAAATGCGATATGGATTGTGCAGATGAGCTGTGATTTGGGTTGTTGCTGGATTGGTTTGACATATGAGCACTGTTTTACTGTTCATGGCATGATAATGTGATTATAAGTAGCTGTTGTGTAAGATGTTCTCTTAAATTTGCTGTAACTGCCACATATTCAGTTCTGAGATTTTATTTGTGTGTGTGTGTGTGTGTGTGTCTGTCTGTGCCTATGTGTGTGTGTGTGTGTGTGTGTGTGTGTGTGTGTGTGTGTCTGTCTGTCTTTCTGTGCCTGTGTGTGTGTGTGTCTGTCTGTGCCTGTGTGTGTGTGTGTGTGTGTGTGTGTGTGTGTGTGCATGCCTGTGTGTGCCTGTGTGTGTGTGTGTGTGTGTGTGTGTGTGTGTGTGTGTGTGTGTGTGTGTGTGTGTGCGCCTGTGTAACCTCCCCCAGGCTGCCCGCTGTGACTGCTGTAAGCTGCAGGGGAACCTGACGGAGTCGGTGCAGTGGCGAGCCGAGATGAAGCACTTCTGCGACCAGCAGTGTCTCCTGCGCTTCTACTGCCAGCAGAACGAGCCCAACCTGTCCACGCAGAAGGGTCCGGAGAACATGACCCTGGGTACGTCTCCTCCCGCAGTGTGTGAACTTAGTGTGACAGAACGGGTCTCTCTGTGAGCTTAGAGAACACGCCTGCGAGCGAGAGTTTCTCTGTGAGTTTAAAGAACCTGTCCATAAGTGAGATAATTTCTCTGTGAGCTTAGAGAACACGTCTGTAAGACAGAGACTCTTGGGGCTTCTGAATGGTACCTTTGGCTAAGGTACTCCTTGTATGCACAGGCTTACTCCTAGCAGCTCAGACCTGGGCTCGAGTCTGAGCTGTGTCATTTGAAAGGAATGACTGAGAATCTGTGGCAGCGGAACACAAGTACCTTTGTTCCAGGAGGGTAGGGTGTGTGTGTCTGCTGCCTGGGGTTCCTTGGTTGCACTGCTCTCCGCTCTCCGTGACTTGCTGGGTGCCTAGTTTCTCAGATGCTGTCATGGAGATGCACCTATCCGCCATTTGGTGTGTACTCTACTAATGCACTGTGGGACTTGCAGTATGAAAAATGGTCATTTTTGCTGTGTGTTAGAGTGTTCTGGAGGATTGCATTTATCTCACGATGTTGCAGTGAGATGAGCCTAGTGTACAATGGGAGATTCCAAAATGGGTGAAAAGGGGAAAAAGTATTAAAAAATGTTTACAAAGATGGTGAATAGAAATGCAACAGTCTGTTGCCCGCCTGACTCTGGGAAAGGAACTTCCTGTTTCTAAACCTGTTATTTATCGACAGGGTTTGGGGGACAGCCGCAAGGAACCAAAACCATGGTGAGTGCTCCCTCTCCCTTTCAAGGTCTCCTGCTGCCTGAATCAGGTGCTTGGTAAATGTGTAGTCAGTTGTTTTTCTCCATAAATGTTTAATCGGATGAATCTCTCAACAGACTTTACAATCAGATGTGTTTCTCTGCAGATATATAATCAGACGGCCGTGTCAGCCTATGCTGGGGGCGGGATGCTGAAGGATGCCAAAAACAAGGCAGTGCTGTGCAAGCCCCTCACCATGACCAAGGCCACCTACTGCAAACCACACATGCAGAGCAAGCACTGCCAGACAGGTACAACACACACACAGAGCAAGACAGGTACAACACACACACACACACACACACGCACATGCACACACACACACACACATGCACACACACACATGCACACACACACACACACACACACACACACACACATGCACACACACACATGCACACACACACACACACACGCACACACACATATTCCTTTGGCTGTGCTTTATTCTGTTGGCCCCTGTTGGTAGGTGCTGTGTCTGACCCCTTCACCTGTGCGTGTCTCTTGTAGAGGAGGTGGTGAAGAAGGAGTACGTTCCAGTGCCCATCCCCGTCCCGGTCTACGTCCCCGTGCCCATGAACATGTACGCACAGGCCACGCCCACGCCTGTCACACTACCTGTCCCGGTAAGGTGGACGCACCAATCACATGCACTGTAACACCTTGTGTTTTCCAAAATCTCCTGCGCTGTTCTTGCAGGCGGTTAAACATGGGGTGTCTGATACACCTGCACGGCTCTGCTTGCTTCCTGTATCTGGCGCCTCAGACGCAGGGTTAGGGTTGCAGGGGTTAAGCGGATAACTGATGGCCGGCACTATTTAAAAATGTGATGGAAATGCAGGCTATTGGGTGAAGCTGTGTGAGTGGAGCTGAAAGGCCAGCAGGTGACCAGGCCCCCCCCCCCCCCCCCCCCAGGTGCCTGTCCCCGTGTTCCTGCCCACCACGCTGGACGGCGCGGAGCAGATCATACAGACCATCACCGAGCTGAAGGCCAAAGTCCCCTCAGACCCCCTGGAGGCCGACCTGCTGACCATGGCGGAGATGATCGCTGAGGCAGACGAGGAGAAGCCCCACTGCACAGGTATGGCACACCGTGGCAGATGTTTACCTCGGGTGCGTTCATATGTGGGTTCTTCAATATAGACATTATATGGGGTCGCTGATCCTTTGGTCATATACCTAGGAGCGCTTTAACTGTGGGGGTTTACCTGTCTGTATTTATCTTTTTTTTAAATTCCAGTGCTAAATGAGGGACTGATTCATTATTCCAAGCATTCAGTCTCTGAATCTCAGTTGTGTCTTTGAGTTAAGAGTAGCACCTGTTCAGTCTTGTTTTTAAAAAGTGACAGGTTGTGTAGTGAATAATAGGTACTGAAAAACAGGTTTTATGGGTATAGTGAATAACAGGTATGTGTAGACACTGAATAACAGGTGTTATTGATAGTCAATAACATGTCTGTGTACATGCTGAATAACAGGTGTTATGGATAGTGAGTAACAGGTGCATATAAATTCTGAATAACAGGTTCATGGAGAGTGAATAACAGCTATGTATGGAAAATGAATAAGGAATTTCTGGTAAGACTGTTATCCCCCCGGTTATTTGCCTGTGTGTCTGATGATTTTATCTCTGCACGGTTGCCCCCGGAAATGGGGGTGTGGCCGTGTGGTCTTTTTTTGTGTGGAGTGTGTTGTGGGGTGAATGACCGGACCGTGTTTTGTTGTGCTTTTGCTGTTTGTCATGAGGAGATGTGAAATGTGAAGACGAGGAGGGCGAAGACGTGAATAGGAAGGTGTTTAAAAGGGAGAGGAGCAGCAGCAGCTTGAGCGACGAGGAAGAGGAGGAAGAGGCTGACGACGAAGGGCCGGGCGGCGCCTATGAGCCCAGCCTGGATCTGGAGGAGGACTTTCCTGGAGGTATGATACATGAGTGGAGACAGAATGACCTGAGAAAACCACTGATGGGGTGTTTCAGACAGTATCTCCATAATGCACAGAATCGCCATGTGTTTCCCTGCTTTCCAGTGCTGTCCTTGGGGTGTGTAATCTGAAGGGTTTTAACAAAGTTTACACTAAGCGTCTTCTTCTGTTGTCCTCATACTGTTTGGCCTTCTCTCTTCTCTCTCTCATCTCTCATCTCTCTTCCTTATTGTCTATTGTGTCTTTCCTCTTCCTGTAATATTATCTGCTGTGTTTTGTATAAAAATATTTGCATGAAAATATAAAAATCAGAACCAGGAGGGATCTCTGGTTATACAGTGGTGTTGCTGTGGAGAATATCTCTGCATGAGGAGCTGTTCTGTGATTGTAATATCCAGCTGTCTCTGACACGGGGTGAGGACTTGCATGGTGGTTGGCCATAAGGGTTTGTGGGGACAGTAGAGTACAGTAATTCAGATTAAAATTCCACAGTGGCTATTTTTGGCTGAAGTCAGCAGTCCTATCAGGCTAAGGGATTTGTTGTGGTGTATTTATATACATATGTAAGTGGTTTTGGAGTGAGAGAATTATTGTCACTTGCTGGGATCTAACCTAGTGGATAAGTCACTGGACATGATCAGTATACCTGAGGGCATAATTATTTAACACCAGCTGGCTTTGAACGTCAAGGTTTAAGGTTCATTCATCAAATCTAGTGCTGAGGTATTTCTTTTCCTCCCCTCGACCTGCCCCTTCCCCCCATCTCTTCTCTCTCCCACTCCCCCCCCCCCCTATTTGCTGGCTCATCCCATCTCATGGACCCTGCTCCCTCTCATCATACTTGATTCCACTTTTGCCCTCTGGTCTAATTGCTCCTCCCCTTTCTCATAAACCCTCCTCTTCAATAATTGCCACTCCCCCTTCTCATAACCCCTCCCCCTCCATTATTGCCCCTCCCCTCTCTCACACCCCCTCCTCTTCCATTATTGCCCCTCCCCTTTCTCACACCCCCCCCCTCTTCTATCATTGCCCCTCCCCTTTCTCACACCCCCTCCTCTTCCATCATTGCCCCTCCCCTTTCCCCCTGTTGCCCCTCCTCTTTTCCCGCTGCAGTACCGGTTCCGGTCCCAGCTGTGGAGGACCTTGAGGCTGAAATTGGCTTCACGTTGCCTCTGGTTCTGGGTGAGGAAAAAGAGGAGAAGCCACGACCTGCGGTTGAAAAGCAGGTAAAAGAGGCAGTGAACACAAAAGCCATAGTACGGTTCAGCTTCATAGAGCAATAGTCCAGCGGTCTTGTGGTCCGAGTGTCTGCATGATTAACACCAGAAGGTTGCGAGTTCAACCTCCAGTGAACGAGACAGAAACATGCTGTGTTGCCCCCACCTCTCTGAATTCCCCTGACAGGACCCCGGGGTCTTACAATTTAGGAAGGAGCTGAGGCTCTGAGCTTTTCCACTAACTGTACACACTCACAACGTGGCTTGAATACCAGTTTTAATAAACTGCTGTTTTAACAAACACACATGCATAAGGAATATGCTACCTCTCATGGTCAGTCCTGGTCAAATCATGATTGGACAGTGATAGCTGTAGTATTCAACAGCCAATTCTCCACACGTGTCTCTCTTCCTTGTTGTTGTACTTACTGTAATTTCTCAATTTATGATGGAAGTTATTCAATTGATGTCACACCCTTGCACAGTTTGATAGGTGCATTGGGTATCTCATTGTACATACAGCTAACACGGGTTGAAAGACAAAGCAATGTTAAGATGAGCTGGAGTTGAATTCTGGGCAGAAGTAATTTAACCCAGGCTTGCTGAGCTAGAGAGTGTGATCTGTGCTGTGAAAAGGAGCAAAGTGGTGTGTGCAACGTAAAGAGGTCCAATCTCAAATGAAAATCAATTTTCAGAAGAACTGTTATATTTACAATCTGTGGTTGCTTCCTTTAATAACAAAATGCTGATGACCTGTTTGCTTTCCTGAAACAACAGAGGAAGGTGGTATGCATTGCAGTGGTGTCCAATTATTGTAACTCCATCCAGAAAGACTGATTACTGCGTATGTGATATGAGTACACAATATCATTCATAAGTGCCATATTCGGATGGCTCAGATATAGACAACATTTCTGTGGAAAAAAGAGGATGTTTTTCCCCAATTACAGTAAGGTCATTTGGTGTGATTGGCCTGGACTGTGATTGGGGGACTGTGGTCGTATGGTGCCTCTGGTTTCTTTTCCCTGGATATTTTTATAGAGTGGTGCCCTCTGCTGGACACTGTCTTTTATTGCATCACAGAAGTCAACAGTGTGACCCTGTAGTCAGCTGGCTGCATATGCGTATTTCTCGTAGGGAAGAATGACTTGACTAACGAACTAGGCTTTTGACCAGAAGGTTGTAAGTTCAGGTCCCAGACATGGTGCTCCTCACGTACCCTTGACTAAGACGCTTGGGCTACCTCAGTAAATATACAGCTGTCTGAATGGAGCAAGCCTTGCAAGCCATTCAGAATAAGGGTATCTGATAAGCAAACAAATAATGGTGATCCATCAGGGGGCACACTGGACCAAGTTAATCCAATTCTCCAGTAGAGTGATAGGGGAACTGTGCTGTAGGAGATGCTGTCTTTCAAACAGGGTTAGGGTTAGGGTTAGGGTTAGGGATCCTGACTTACCGTGGTCAGTAATGACCCCACAGCGCTTATTAGGTGTAGGGGTGTTGACTCTGCTACCCTGCTCAAATTCCCAAACTGTCTCTCTATACCTCAGCCGGGAATCCCTAACATCATTACGCAGATTTTCCAATGTCATCACTGTAAAAAAATGAGTTCTTGGCCTTCCTGGCTAAATAAAGGTGAATTAAAAATGCCATCTTATGGGCAGGGCAGGACCTGCCTCAGCGAACCTGTATTTATGCTAAGGCTCATTCCTGATGTTCAGGTAAATTTAATAAGCCATTTAATGTCATGCTTAATCTTTTTGCCTTCTTCTGTTAATCTGAACAAGACTTGTACCAGATGACATTGCCTGAATGGTAGGATTTTGAGCCTCGGACATGACATCTCAAAGCAGTGCGGCAGGTGCGTATGTGGTCAAGACCCTGTGGGACGTGCTGACGCAGGCTCATCTGTGTCTCCTCCAATCAGGGACACAAGAGGAGAGCGGTGGAGAGGGACGCCTCGCCCTCGTCGCCCGGCGCCCCGCCCGAGGGCTGCTCCTTCCCCCTAAAGTCCAAGTACGGGGTGAACGCGTGGAGGAGGTGGGTGCTGGCCTCGTCGGACGAGCCCCGGGACGACAAAGCCAAGGAGCAGCTCAGAGATGGTTAGTGAATCCCGCCTCAGATGCAGACTCCGAGGTCTCGGCCTGCTATCCTAGCCCAAGCCAGCGCAGGACAGGAGGGGCTTTATACAGATCCAAGCTCACATAGAACAGTCTCAGAGAAGTGCATTATCGGCCATGGATTAGTTCAGACCAAACAGGAATTTGCTGTCTTCCACAGAGCACACTAAGTTCGATGTGATTAATGAAATATGGCTCTGATGTCCACTGTCAACAATGAAATATGGCATTCGTGTTAAGCATGGATGATGAGACTTGGCGCTGAAGTAGCTCTGATGGATGAAGCTCAGCTGTGATGTCCCCGTGCGCTCCCTCGTTGCAGTGAAGCCGGTGAGGTTGAAGAAGAACCTCCTGTCCCTGAAAGTGGAGGAGCTGAGCAGCAGCCTGTCGCGCTTCGTCAGCGAGGTGCGCCGGCCCGGCGGGGAGCGCTACGCGCCCGACAGCATCTTCTATCTCTGCCTCGGCATCCAGCAGGTGGGACACCGATACCAAGCTCTGCCGTCATCATCCTCACTGCGTTACCGCGTCTCCGCCTGTGGACGGGACGTGCACCTGTGATGGGACGCTGAGGGTGTATGAACCCCCAGATGGGTGTTTTTACAAGGCCTCGCTGTCCCATCACCAACGTTTGGCATGAAAGCTGAAGCTATGGTGTAGTTTAACGTTAAAGATGTCTCTGCGGGAAAGAAAGGAAAGGGAGGGAAAATCCTTTCATGACATCATTCACAAAATGGCGGGGTAGCTGAGACTAACAAGACATTGCTTGTTGATGCAAGGAAACCTGATGTCTCTGTGTACCCCCTCCAAATCCAAAAAACAGTGCCCCCTGTCTGTGATGCGCTGTGTCTGTGTCTGTGTGTTGCTGCGCGCGTGTGGTCGAGCACGTCCCTCCTCTCTGAGTGCTGTGCTCTCTGGGCTTTATCGCGGGGCCGGAGGTGATGGTTGCGCTGGCCGCAGCCTGGCTCTGCCTCAGATAGTGGCTGAAGTGGAATTTTCAGAAAGAGACTGCTCCGTTTTCTAAGAAGCCTCCCAGGAGAGGGCCTGGATGCCAGGCAGGAGCGATGTATTGTGGGTAGGGTCAGGGTACGAGGTCGAGGAACGTTTCTTGTATCTCTGTTTTCTCAGAGGGGGTAAGAGTTTCGCAATTACATAGCGAAGCAGTCAGAAGGCAAGTCTTAGTGCAGGGGTGGCCAGACCCGGTCCTGAGGTGTTGAATTCAGTCCTGGATTGTGGTCCACCTCTGACCACTGAAACCCCTGTTTGACATGTTGTGTAATTATTTACTTACAACAACCAAAATCAGTGATGCTTTATTGTATGGGTTCATAATAATGCATTGGTAAAACAGTAGTGAGTCAATAACTAATCATCAGTTTGGCCATTGTTAAAGCATAGTTAAGGAAATATAAGGAATTTTCATAAACATGCATTACATGTTCATTATAAGCCAATTGTTAGCAAATAAACATTTGTTAATCATTAGTAATGCATAATATGACTCAATAGTTAATCAGGCAAATAGTTTGCAACATGTTACTGATACTTACTGTGTATTGTACTGTGTACTGTATTCACTATGTGTTCGGCGGTATTTAACAATAACACATTTCCAAATGAAAATACTGATTTTGAATTACATTGGCTGTTGTGATTTTTCACATTTTTGTAAGTATTTCACATTTCTGTAAGTTTACCTGTAAATCCCTGTAAGACCCCTAAAATAAAGTGTTACCCAGATTTTCTCTGCAGAGTAAAAGATAGAGTAAAGATATACACTTTAGCTGCACGTCACCAAGGACTTCAGTAGGACCTCTTATCCTTATAGCAGTTGGAGTTGGATTATTTATTTGTGCCTTTCCTTTTGTAGAAAGCTTCTTCTCATGCAAAGCCCTGTTGCAATGACTATTTATTGTGTCTACCGATATCATATATACTGAACAGATATTTGGCAAGGTGTACGTGTCATTATAAAGTCTCTCATTTTTGAGACTTAAAATGTTATTAATATCTGTGTCCTTGTATATGGATGTAGTTGAAGACAAAATATTCATTGTTAGCACCGTATCATAGACAGCACTAATGCCCCCTGGACAGAGAATGTGAAAGGCCAAAAGTGTCAGTTTTAAACAGTTTCTGGTGCCTCCTAGAGATAGTCCGATGTCATAGTGTTTCTTTGCTGTTTGCAGCATCTGCACGACAACGGGAGAAGGGACGACATATTCAGCGACCCCCAGTACCAGCAGTTTGGACAGGAGCTGAACAAGGTGCTGAAGGACTGGCAGCCCAGCGTGCTTCCTGACGGTAAAGAGCTCAACTTCCGATCTCCCTTTCCGCCTCTTTAGCCACGGTCAGGTGGGGGGTCGCCAGAGCTGTCCTCTTTAGTGGAAAACCCATGGGATATTTTTATTTTTTGATTCCCTCTGGAAAACCTCTTGTGACAACCTTGGGTGTTAAATGTGCTGTATTTAGTAAGTTTTGAGGTAGCTGTGGTTGATACCGACTGTATCACGACGCTGACTGTCCGAGTCAGTGGTCAAAGTCGGTCATCCTCGGTCTTTGTCATTGCTATCATTCTGAACCATGAGCATATGCTGTAAGCGATGGAAGGGAGGCAGCCATATGTGGAATGTAACCACCAAGTTGCCAGAGCAGGGACATTTCCCATCAAGCTCGGAGGGATGTCTTTCCCATGGCAGTTTCCTGTGTGATGCCTCAGAGAAGAGACAAAGTGTTCATGATTTCCTCCTTTCTCTTGTGATACACCTTGGTGTCAAAAAAAACTTTATTTATATGTGGCTGTTCTGGAGAACTACAGCCCAACAGAGAGTGTCCCTTGAATTAAGCAGAGCAGAGTCCTGCTTGAATGTGGTGCAAATCATGAGGGTTAAGCAGGGGGGCTCTGACTCTGATAGTGCAGGCTATGTGTGGCACAGGCTTGGTCTGTGATTGTGTTGAAGATTGCCAGTGATTCTGGCTCTTACTGACAAAGTTTCAGGCTGTGCTGTAATGGAGCTGCAGGCTGTCAGTGGCCCAGCTTTTATTGTGATTTTGCTGCACTTTGACTCTGTCTTGATTGCATGCTGTTTATTGTGATAGTGTTGTGGGCTCTCTGTGACTCTGCTCTGGCTCTGGCTGTTTCGCAGGCAATCTGTGACTCTTCTGTTACTCTGACTGTATTGTGTATTGTTTGTGACTCTGCTCTGACTCTGAATGTGTTCCAGGCTCTCTGTGACTCTGCTCTGACTCTGAATGTGTTCCAGGCTCTCTGTGACTCTGCCCTGACTGTGTTCTAGACTCTCTGTGCTTCTGCTCTGACTCAGGCTGTGTCTGCCCTGACTGTGCTGCAGACTCTCTGTGACTCTGCTCTGACTGTGCTGCAGGCTCTCTGTGACTCTGCTCTGACTCAGGCTGTGTTCCAGGCTCTCTGTGACTCTGCCCTGACTGAGCTGCAGGCTCTCTGTGACTCTGCTCTGACTGTGCTGCAGGCTCTCTGTGACTCTGCTCTGACTCAGGCTGTGTTCCAGGCTCTCTGTGACTCTGCCCTGACTGAGCTGCAGGCTCTCTGTGACTCTGACTCTGACTGTGCTGCAGGCTCTCTGTGACTCTGCCCTGACTGTGTTCGAGGCTGTCTGTGACTCTGCCCTGACTGCGTTCCAGGCTCTCTGTGACTCTGCTCTGACTCTGCCTGTTTCGCAGGCTCCCTGTGGGGCCGGGTGGAGGAGCAGGCTCTATGGAGCAGCAGTCAGCTGGGGCAGCACTCCCCTGCCACCCTGCTGCGCTCCCTGGTCTACCTCAACACCAAATACTTTGGCCTGAGGACCGTGGAGCAGCACCTGCGTCTCTCCTTCGGCAACGTGTACGGCCACCGCAAGATCAACCCGCACACCAAGGAGACTTCCATCTGCATCCGAATACCTTCCATTTCACAGGACCAGCAAGGTGCAGTCCTCATATCATGTTACGTAGAAACGAGCCATGACCGATTAGCAACACCATTGGGTGTTATTGGATTAAGGGCTTAAGTATAAGTCATTAGTCAGACCCCTCCCATTTGTCATAGGGGTCTGTCATTGGTCAGCCTCTCACTGGCTGTCATAGTGGTCTTTCATTGGTCCAATTCTCTCATTAGTTTTGCTCTACCCCCGATTAGCGTCACCCCTTCTGGTTTTGATGGCTAGTTGTATGTTTAGTTTGTTTGTTTCTAATGAACAGTAAAACCAGGGACGAGGAAGAGAAAACGCAAAGAGGAAGACGAGCCAGACTACGAGCCAGATGAGGACTCAGGAAGCTCCACCCACTGTCCTGTCAAGAAGCATGAGTGTCTGCTATACGAGTTCTACCTCTCCAAGTGGTGAGTCCGGCTGCACTACAAGCCTTCACCTAGGACTTCATTTCCCACACTGCACTGCTTTTACCTACAACTGCCAGTGCTCCTGCGCTGGTCTGGGAAAATATTTCTGATTTTGCGACATTCGATAATGCAATATTTCATTTCATTCCTAGGATTAAGCCATTTTGGGTATATAGTCTTCTCAGGAACACATTATATCCACTTTCTCAGGCTACTGTAGAATTCTTTAAAGGGGTAAAATTGTCCCTTGTTTTATTAGAAATGGGTTCTGATGGTTTTGGCAAAAAACATGAAAGTCTGGAAAAGCAGGTCTGCAAAAATCTAAAATTCTGAAATGAGAAACGTGTAGGAACACTGAACTACATTCTCCATACTCTACAGCCTTCACCTAGCACTTCATTTCCCATCATGCACAGCCTGCACAGAAGACTAGTTCAATGCAGTTTTATCTAGGGCCAGTTTTATTGTGCTGTAGTACAGTGCAAACTACCCATCCATGAGCAGAGCATTTCTCTTTGTGATAAGATATTGCCTTATGCTGCTTATTGTTTATAACAGTGGCCTTGGGCCAGCATTTCTCCCTGATTAAAAATCTATTTCCCATATACTGTGGAAACTCCGTCACATCTCCTGATTACAGAGTCCCAACAGCAGCATCGCTAAGTGAGGTAATGATTGCTGTAGTTAGCTGAGAGAAGGGTGAGTGTGGCTGCGATTGGCTGAGTGAGGGATGAACGTGGCTGCGATTGGCTAAGTGTGTTTTCCCTGTGCGTCTGTGCACTCCTGCAATTCCATGGCTGTGTTTGGCTTAGTTTGTTCCTGTCTGTCTGTCCGCGCAGTCCAGCGGCTCTGAAGCAGAGGACAGACGTGTTCTACATGAAGCCCGAAATCTCCAGCAGCTCGGACAGCCCCCTCTGGTACAGCTCCACCCCCTTGGAGAGGACCGCCCTGGAGAGCATTCTCACCCGAGTCCTGCTGGTAAAGGACGTCTACACCAAACGGGACCGCTCGGAGGAGGAGGAGGAGGAGGAGGAGGAGCAAGAGGACGACAGCAGAGAGTAGCCCTGGCCTCTCCTCCGCCAGGAGCACACTCTCAAGAGTAGGAAAGGGGACTGTGTTCCGTATCGCTCCCTGCTTTCCCCTCTGCGATGCTGATCCCAGATCAGTGCTAAGCCAGCAGTTGTTGGGGTCAGGAGGGAGATCTCTCTGTGACGTGTGAGGGAGGGAGGGGCGGTGCTTGGAAAGCATTCTGCGGCTGCTGTTTTTTTTTTTTTTTTTTCTTACTGTAGGGCAACTCTGGACACCTGATGTAGCATCATTCACTACACCTGGTTTGGGTACCTTGGATCTGTAAATACTTTCAGAGAGTGAGTGGAAGAGGTTTTGCGTCGGATGGCCTGATGCTGAGAGACTCTCTAAATTCTCCCTGACCCCCCCCAAATGCCTTTTTGAAGAAACCCTTTATTTATTACTGATTACTTTAGGTTTGTTGGAGCCTGGTTTTTCCGGCGGGACATGAGAGCATCCGAGTGGGATTGTGCCATGTGTACCTTTTCTTTCCTCCTATGAGCATTAAAACTGCAGCTACACCAGAGCCCTGCCGTCTCGCCTTCTCTCCTCTCTGCTGTGTGTGTGTGTGTGTGTGTGTGTGTGTGCGTGCGCGCGCGTGCATGCATATGTGTGTGTGTGTGCATGCACCTGTGTGTGTATGTGTGTGTGTGTATGTGTGTGTGAGTGTGTGTGTGTGTGTGTGTGTGTGTGTGTGTGTGTGTATGCATGCATGTATGCATGTGGGTATGCATGCATGTATGCATGTGTGTGTGCATGCATATGTGTGCGTGCATGCACCTGTGTGTGTGTGTGTGTGTGTGTTTGTGTATGTGTGCATGCATATGTGTGCGTGCATGCACCTGTGTGTGTGTGTGTGTGTGTGTGTGTGTGTGTGTGTGAGTGTGTGTGTATTTGTGTGCGGTGGGGGGTGATGTCCACTACTACTTCCTCATGGCTGTGTAAAGTCTGTAGGAAAAACTGATTCTTACGCAGAGGGTTGATTCTGAAAAGCATTAGAATAGATGGGTTTATCCTTCCAGCTGCTGCGTAAGCCCATTATTGTGCCGGTTTTTCATGTCACTAAAGAAGGAGGGCTGGGTACCAATGCAGACCAACCAGCGTTCTAGGGTAACCTTGACAGGATCTACCCAGATGCCCACAAAGAAAGTTGTCTTTGGAGGTCAGCACTCTGTCTCACTGTGTCCTTGGTTACCCACAGTCCTTGCCACACAGTGGTTTTCACATTTCAGTTGCAGGTTGGTGTATCGATTCTGATGATGAAATCTGAAAGCACCCCTTACAGGTGACAGTGACCACTTCCCAGGTGACAAATAAGGTTCCCACCACTGCAAGAATACATGCCACGGCACATGTCTGTGCAGTGCAGTCTGAATGTACTTTCAGATATCAGTCAGTTTCCCTCTTATAAGCTTTCTCTTTGTTGGCCAGCAGAATTTGTTATGGACGCTCTGTAGATATAATCAAATAAGACTGCTTCTTTACATTCATGGGATGAAAATATAAGTACATATTTATATATTGTTATACATTTGTTTTTTTCTTTAAGTTGCACATGTTTTTTTTTAAATCTGACAATAAATTGCAATGAGTACTTTATTTCACTTTCGTTTATGTGAAAAGGCTGTTTTGTTTTGTTGTCATGTGCTCTCCCAGCATGCCTCTGTGCCATGTAGTGGATCTTGTCTCATGGAGGTTTTCAAGCCCTGACTCGCATTCAAAGCAACACTAAACCATAAAGCAACTTCTTTTTTAAGTTCTACATTTTTACCTGCCTTACAGTTTAATTGGTATGCGGAGGACCTGCACAAATCCAGCTCGAGGACCGTGAACTCTCCTTGTCATTTCTGCAGTTTTCCACTCTGTTGCGTCAGAAACTTTATTTCATCTCTCTCCAGGGAAACAGAATTTTTAAGGATACTTGATTTCGGTCTCCAGGCAACAAGTCAGCATTTTTAAGTCCAGTACAAATCAAATGATCTCTTCTGGTGTTTCTCCTGTCTGCCTCCAGTTCCCAGCATGCACCTTTCTCTTTATCCTCCACCTACAATGCCCAAACTGCTTTGCTGTCATCTTTCATGCAGTAAAATTGAACAGTTTCCTGCTTACTGGTGAGGCTCGTTAACAGGACTGCACTCAGCAGTTCAGTGGCTTGGGTCATCTGTGCTTCAGAGACTGTGATGCATGACTGTGAAGGATCTTGGGGATTGCACGAAACTCCTGTTACCGTGGAGCTGGTTACAGAACCACAGACAAATGTAAATTTAGTTTGTTTCATCCCTCAATTAAAAATATGAGGTGCAGATTCCTGCTTCAGGTCAGGTGAGGCTGAGCGCTTACATTCATGGAATTGAGGTTGGATACTCTAAGGTCCGTCTCCAGCCAAGGTCACCTAGCTGGTGAACATCTCCTGTGTCTTACAGATGGCCAGGATGGTTTACCTAACCATGATGGTAACTGAGGGCATTTTGTGCAGCAAAAAAGGCTATAGCAGGTTCAAGATCAGCATCCAGGAACACGTCTCTGATGGTCAATTTACATTTATTCCTATTCTCCTCACTGTTGTTACTTTCTTTTTTATAACACACACATTGTATGAATGCGCCCTGCTTGAAGTTTGATCACTCATATAACTCTTTTGTGTTGCCGGACTGCGTTCACCAATTCACAAAAAAAGCATTTGACAGAATGTCAGGGGTATTAATTAGGAAGAGGTCAGATGGGCTGTAGTGTTCCAGGCCTCAGTTCTGCTCCTCCCCTTCACCAGGGTGGGCCAACATCCTGACATCCATCAGGAAGAAAAGCTTCAGATCAGCATCTCAAAGGGCAGAGCTTTATATATTTATTTATCTGGGTTAAAAGTACCATCGCTGGTCTAGAGAAATCCTGTACCATTCCTGATGTGGAAATTGTCCTAAGAGGAAAATAGATTTGTGTCTTCATTGTTCCTGTGGTGATGGTTTTGAAAGTATTTGATTGTAAGCAGGTACTGCACCGTCTCCGTTTGACTGAGACCAAGGTGTAGACCAAGAACCAGCTCAGGAATCTAGGCAAGTGAGGCTGCATTGAAGTGTGGTTCTAATCTGGCTGAGGGACCACAGACCCAAGCAACCTGTGCTGCAAATGAGATGTCGGACCACACAGTGCGATGTCATTTTCCTGGGTTATTAGCTGTTGGGCCGCTGTTGCTCTCTGGCAAGGTCACTGATCTCCAGGGTGATGGGTGGTGGGACTGAGAATGGAGTTTCCCTGTCAGCAGCTCTGGGTTGGCACGAGCGCAGGCCCACGTGACTCAGGAAATGACACCATCATCCACCATGATCATGTGACTCGGTAAATGACACAATCATCCGCCATGGTCACATGACCTGTGGTTCCATCCCCTGTGAAAAACATCCTTTCGCGTGTTTGTGGTGGGAGGGCAGGGAGGCGGGCATTGAAGTGAAAAAGAAATCATAGGCCTGTAGCAAACAGGTTTTCACAATACATTAAACACGACAGGGGCGGAGTCACCTCCATCACCCCAACCAGTGTTTTTGGGGGAAAGGTGACAGGGGTTAGGGGAGGGGGGCTGTGGGAGGCTAATCGGGGGTGGGGGGGGGGGGTCGATTTGGGAGCGGGAGAGGTGGCTGACCAGGGGTTTGGTGCTGTCCCCCTCCGTGCCCCCCCTTCCTGCCATTGTGCTGGGTGTCTGAGACGGGTCATGTGACCAGGTTTACAGTGGCAGAAGCACAAAGGCCAGCGAGAGGAGCATTATTCACTGTGCACGCACACACAATGAAAGGTTCATGTAGCCACATTTTTGTTTATTGTGGGGGAAAAATAAAGGACAAGGGGGTAGGGGGGTGTTGGGGGGAGTGGGGTGGGGGTGGGGGTGGGGGGTGGATAGGTAGGGCAGGGGCCTTCCCACACGTTGCTGTTGCGGTGAGCACCAACACAGTCCAGGAGGGTTCGTATTTGACGAGGGATGAGGGGAGTTTGTCCACTGCCACAAACAACGCCAAAGCTCGTTTCCACTCCAACTAGCCACCTGGACTTTTTTTTTCTTTTCACTTGTGTTTTTTTGCAATGCCCCTGTGGCACTGGACATTACAAGTGAGCTGTTTTTGCTCAAGCACTTAGTTTAAAAATAAGCATACAGATATCCTCCATCCCAGAGCCTCCCTACTGTCTGTCCGTCTTTATTGGAAATGTTTCTGGAGGTGTCTTGGATTGGAGGTTAACAGTCAGTGAGGCCCACATCTGTTAAATGAGCGTTATCATTTCATGAGAGCTTGCGACAGAATGCGAGGGACAAGATGCCAGCAGATTCACTGGAGTAACAAATGTCCACATATTTGTGTGTGTGTTTTCAGATGTTGGCGGTCCTGCAAAAAAAAATCAAGACATGTATAAAATAGGATGCCTATTATAGAAAACTGAACTGTTGGGGTGTGAGAATCAGGATCTACGGACTACCAGATTCCCCTTTCTACGAGCTCAGAGCATGGCGCTGACAATGGTTTTCATCCTGTTAGTGCATCACATTTTTACACATTACCCCATGAATATACAGGAACATTTACTAAAGTAAAGTATGAGTATGGCAAGTAAATGTACAGCAGCAGTTTCCCATGTGGAATCAAACCTGCAACTATTTCCTCAAACGCTTTGCCACACTGCTGCAGGTCTCTGTCTGGCATGGATTAACTTCAGCTTGAGATGCTCAGCCAATTAAAAAAATTGATGAATGGCTGGGGAGTGAAAATACTGTAAAGCAACTGATGTACCAACACAGGGCAGCAGATAGAGTCGTAACTGTTCCCATCATACCATTATGAGAGCAGATACACTACGCTCCAGGGCTCTGGGGAGGGGTCCAGTGGCTACTTTGTTATTTAGGCAGTCTCTATTCCCTCATCACCCAGGTTTATCAGACTGCCAGGTACCCCCACCCTGTCTGTGACATTTCCCGCTCAGGGTCTAACCAGTTTTGAATGACTAGATTGTCATTCAGACAGAAAGCCATGACATGCAGTACTTAGTGTAATGGAACAAGCTGTTTTATAAAAATATAAAATTTGATCAAACGTGACAAGCATTTTTTTTTAAAGAGGCGGGATTTTTCTCTCTCTCTCTCTCTCTCTCGCTCTCTCTCTTGATCGTAGTTGGCTAGCCGCCAAAACCTTGCCCCATTCAAAGCTACAGCTAAACCAGTCCTGCCTGCCTGCCTGCCCTAGGAGAGATGGGAGAGTGAGAGAGAGCGTCCGGATTAAAAAAAAAACCTTTTCACCCCCCCGGGGGATTTTTTTTTTGTTTGTGCTGAATCCCTGGCCCTTTCAGGGCCATAATGAAAGAGCTGCGTTCAGCAGGGTCGTGCAGGACGCCCTGGAGAGAAAGGCCAAAGGCAGACTATAGGCAGCGATTAGGGCTCTAATGTGCCATGAATCCTTTCCCAATCACATGATATGAACTAATGTCGCCGTTTAATTATAAAACAACAGAGAGAGAGAGAGAGAGAGAGAGAGAGAGAGAGACAGGGAGAGGGAGAGGCAGAGAGAGGGGTGAAGAGGGAGAGGGAGTGAGGGCGAGAGCACACAGCTGCCGGGGGGTGGGGGTGGGGGGGGGGGCAGAATGGATGACGGTGGCATTTTTAAGGGTTTTGTGATCCAGCACAGCCATTGTGGCCCCCCCTGAGAGGGAACAAAAAAATCTCCCCAAAAAACAGAAGAGATAAAAATGAACAAATAAAAGCAGATTCTAAAAGGCGGCAGGTACATCATAATTTTAGTCCTGTCAATGTGCATGAAGCCTTTTTCAGAAATTTGAGCATTGCAATGACTGCTCTCTATCAGTCGCCCAGCGGGGTCTATTCAGAGTAGTACATTCCCAGGTTCAAGGTCCTGCCAGGGTCATTTTTCCCCTCTTTAAAGCCCTGCTCTTCGCCCTTCAGAGAGCCGCTTTTAAAGGCTTCCCCGTGCCACAGAGGTGCTGGGGGCGGATTAAGTTAAGTTCAGGGTGACCTATCCCTGTTTGGGACGGCCTGGGGGGGAACTGGAAGACACAGAGAGGCAGTGGGTGTAGCCTCAAACGCAGCGCACTCACTCAAAAAGAGCGTGATGTCATCCCAAACACCAGCTCAAAACAACCAGTGTCCCTTTAATACCGAAATCCCTGTAATATGTGTCCAAAATATAATTTGTCTTATGCTCTTTTTTATTTTAAACTCATTATGCTTTTGTTTTGGAGATGCTGTTATCCAGAGCAACTTACAAAGTCCTAATGGAAAAATATAGTGAATAATAATTTCATGAACACAAAATACTTTGCGCTTCTTGGAAAATAATATCACAAGGGGAGAGGAGCAAATCCTTAGTCTGACTTTTATATTTATTTATATAGGTTACTCTAAGACTTTGTAGTTTGAACTAAGATTTATATGGGTTACTCTAAGAATTTTTAGTTCACACTAGGACTAGCATGTGTACTATCTAGATTTTACTAATATGAAATAAATTCTGCATTAATCTAGATGACATTTTACTTTAAGTTTTAGTTTCATGTTTTTAGTTAAGGCAAAGAGTTTGTAGAGAATTCTACACTTCTACACTATCTTTTAAAATTATTATTAGAAAATGATTTTTTTTATTTTGGGGAGATTTTTCAGATTTGTCAACATGAAGATATGAAATGGTATGCAACATCTATGTGTAATTGAAGACATTTTACATGAAACAGGCAACTGTCATACTTTGTTCAGTCCACACCATCGTGAGAGGTGAAAGGCACTTGTGCTCCCAGTCCCTGCCTGTGGGTGTCACTGTAGAGTGCATTTTCGTGGATACTGTGGATAGATCATGAGGGATGCTTAGTATGCGCAATAATTGCAGTTACTGTTTGACAGCTCTGCAAAACCAAACCAACGTCACAAGAAATGTAAACAGCTTAACCAAGAAAAACAGTATTAATAGAATGTTTCCAAGTGCTCATTTAATGTTTTAACAGGAAAATAGATGCTTTCATGCAGATGTATTATGTGGAATGACAAGTATTATCCCTCCACCCCAGATAAAATGAAATATAAGAAACCCAGATTTAGTGGAAAGTAAGGGAAACAAAGTTATTGGGCATATCTACGTAATACAAAATAGGCTATTGTTGAATGGTTAGTTAAAGAGTTCAAAGAGCAGGATTTATCACCACAAGGTTGTTGGTTGACTTCCCAGATTCGGCTCTGCTATTGGATTGTCTACCTCCTCTCTTTCTATCTGTCTGTCTCTGTCTGTCACTGTTGTTCCTGTTGCTCTTGTGATATATACTTAGTGCAACATGCCATACCAGCCTTGTGTTTTGTTCTGGGTAGGAGTGGCTGCCAAATAAATTGTACGCATTCTGCATTTTGTATATTAAAACAGTAAGACCAATGATAACGCAGGAATCAACAGTCAATATGCCATTCTGTTTCGGGCCAGTCTGTCTCCTTGCTGGTACTGTGATAACAATGCTCTGCAGTCTTTAAATATACACCGGGGGGCAGAAGTGTTTGGGCTGTGGGGCTGGTGTGAATTTGTTGGCTGATTAATGTCTATAAATAGACTCCAGCCTCCTCCCCCCATATCCCTGCTCTTGGCTGACAGATGACGGAGTTCGCAGCGCACGCACAGACTTATACCCACAGTGCAATACTCGCCGATACTCCACCTCCCCGGCCACTGAGCCCTGGGGCCTTCCCCAGCCATCTTTTCTCTTCTTTTTTGTCTTTCCTTACACCAAACCTCCAAACAGACAGTTGTAATACGCAAGCACACGGTCTTTTCTCCCATGCTGTGTAAAGAGCAGTCCAGGTGGGATGGATTTATCAGACCTCTTACCCTGCTGGAGGACATCCAGGGTCAGGTATACCTGTAGAAACTCAATGAACACCCCAAAGGCGATGCTTTAGGGCTCTGAGCAGACATGAGTCAGGGCCAGGTACACCTGAAATATCCTTTTGGACATCAGACTGCATCTCAGTTCTAACCTCAATCTCCACCCCCTAACACCTGCTACTTGTATTACTTGCTGTTCATTTTAAGTGTAGTATGCAATGTGGCTTGGATTCTGTGATCTAGTGACTGATAGTAGTATGATAGTATAGTAGTATACTTGGCTTCCCTCGTCTAGTCAGGTTGCACAAGTTAACTTGTGGTAGGGCTTTGCTAGTGTTATGCTCACACTCGCTGGTCTGGAAGTGTTAGCCTGGTCTGACACTGTTGCTCATTCAGCTTGAATGGATACGCTTATGTTCTATTGCACTGGAAGTTGCTCTGGATAAATGTGTCTGCTAAATGAATGTAATGTAATGTAATGAAAGACCTTTCCAAAATATCTATACAGGGCCGCAGAGAACGGCCTTTGCACCCGTACTGTACCTTGCCTTGGTCTGGATACAAATATAGAGGGTGGGAAGAGAGGGGGCATGCGGAATGCAAAGTTCACGGACTGCGTGCGTATGGGTGCCGCAGCTAGACTTTGTCTTGTGGATTCCGTGGAGCGTGGCGTGACGACAGCATGACGATCTCGCACTGCCATGCCATCTCCATTCGCAGAGAAATGTGGAGTCAGCGCGAGAACGTCACAGCGTGTCTGACATTCTCACTCCGTACCCCTCTCTCCCGCACCGGCTCAAACCGCTCACGTTTTCACGGCCTGCTCCCCACCAGAGGCGTTCTCCTTTAAGAGATGGTAGCCATTTTAACACATGAGCTACAGCTGGGAGGGGAAAATTGTAACTGACTTTCTTGGCAGAAGCAGGCAGGTGCAAACAGGCCATATCTATAAAAAAACAACAACAACAGAACCCCTTTCTAAGAACAATGCAAGCCCTGCTCAATTATCCAAATATTTTTTCATAAATACTGCCTGTCTTTTTATTGCAGCCAAGTTTCAACTCAAGTTTGCCATGTAATGTTGAGGAAAAAGTCACTCCAGTTTCACAAAAATGTGAGAAAACCTTACTGTTCAACTTTATGTACACTGTTGCATTCATTATTTCTGAAAATGAATCTAGTAATTGCATTTATGTAATTTAGATTAAAGTAAATGAATGAAATTAATTTTCTCAACATGAATTCAAAGAGATGATGTAAGCCGGTTCATGAAATTAAATTCATCAAAATCTAGCACAGTTTTTAGCTAATGATAGCTATCATTTCTTTTGTTTGTATGAGCTCACTGACATACTATCTTTAGCTACACATACAACACATTAAACGAGCAATTAGCTACACTGGGTGCATCGCTGAAGTTACTCTTCCTCTCAAACATAAGTCTTGCTTCAAACCAGCAGGCTTTTAATTATTCAGATTATTGAACTGAATTGAATGAAGGGCAATACATTAAGTGCACATTACAAAATGTGTAACGTAATATAAATATTAGTAAAAATATTAATATTTTAAAGAGGTAGCAATATTTTTTTCCGATCTATTGTTAAGTTTTGATTCAAAAAGTTTCTTTCATCACTTTCATCAACAGATTAAATTAATGAATGCCAGCATTCATATAATGCAAGTACACAAAGTACCTTCACAGAACCATATCTATGTACTAAAGGGATTTTCAAGCCATACTTTAAAACTGCTGACTTAAAACAGCAAGCCAGCTACACAGCCGAAAGCAAGTTCGAGCTGAAGTAACGTTCCCCCAAATGCTCCAAAAGTTCTTGGCAGGTTCACCTGTTTGAAATCTCCACTTATGAAGACATAACCCCTGTTACCCCTGTATGTAAGGTGCCTAAAATTTTGAACACATTTTGAACTGATGTAAACACACTAACAGTTTTCAATAATGTAAGCTGACGATGCACTTTCTATGCACAGAGTGAAACAAATGTTTGCTGACCCTGATCAGAGAGGCACACGAGAGTCTCACTGGACAGACAGGAACAGACACAGGGACAAGGGTACAAACTCCCCCACACCTTCATTTGGGTACAAAGGGACCTCTATACGTCCGATAAACATGTGACAATAATAGTCTCATTGTCAGTCTAGTGCTGTTAGTGCACATATAAATGATGCTGCCAGGTCTGCTCAATAGCTTCCTTTCTTCTGAAAGTGTACAGCTAAACGCCATGGTGCATGTTACCAGAGGGAGTACTGGAACACAAGTCCCATGGGCAGACCACAGCATGTCCAAGTCATGGTTATAGAGATATCCATCACATCTGAGATGGTAAGGGTCATAGAGATAAACCCCTAACTGGAGGGATTCAAGAATTCCAGAGGGAGCATCCTCAAGAGGACAGACATCTTTAAATTATGAAAATCGTGTGCTGGACAAAATTTAACTCATTTTATCCATAGGAATCTGAAGTATTGCAGTTCAGTGTAATCATCAAATTACATTATATTCAAAAAGTTTTTTATGTCCTGTACATTGTTGACTTGTTGACATTTTTGTACATTTTAATAGATGAAACCAGTCAGTCAATCAATCAATTTATGAACCATAATGTTGGATTAATCATACCTCAGCAGATATTCTTCAGTGGCTAAACATCATTTGGCTTCACCTCATGGAAATGATAGAGCTATAGAAATTATTTTTGAGTGGTATAAAGAGTGATGGGGAAGCAATTGAAATATGAAAAATAACATTTACCTGGAAGACATGCAATAAAAGAATGAAGAATAGAGCATATAAGGGTATGTACAGACTCAGGGAGCATTGCCTAGCCACAGAGACCAGCTGACACTGGCAGATATAGCTGCCCAAAAAAGACCAGCTGTGCTCACACTGCCAACTTCAAGTAGCTAAGACAGCACTGCTTTTCCTAAGTAAATGTGAAAAATATCCAGAGAGAAGGCAAATAATGTACACCCACTATCCACAGATATCCCAGCCTTTCAATCCTTCAGGAGAGAAAACCTAGTTACCTAGTGTCAGCCAGAGGCAACTGGGTTCCTGTTTTGAGCTGAGTTCTGCTCAAGGTTTTTCCTTTCAGCTAATGGGTTTTACCTAGCACAGCCGCTGTAGGCCTGCTCTTGAGGGTTCTCTGTAACTCTGCTTTATGACATATTATCTTTGTAAAAAGTGCTTTAAAAATAAAATTTAATTGAAATGAAAACACTGCAGGGACAGTTATGTCACTGCTGGCCATGACAACAATCCGTTTGACATATGTAAATCTGTGTGTGTATTTTATTCATTTCTTTGTTTTCCATAAAATTCAATTGACTTGGATTGAATTTGAAAGACAAGAAAGAAAGACAAGAAGTGTGTGTGTGCGTGTGTGCGTGTGTGTGTGCGTGCGTGTGTGTGTGCGTGTGTGTGTGTGTGTATGTGTGTGTGTATGCGTGAGGGACAGAAGTGTGTGTTTGTGTGAAAGGAAGAGGAAGAGACAAAGAGTGAGTTTGTGAGTGTCTGAGTATTTCAGGTTGTTTTTTCTTGTCCCCAATGAGTGTGAGACTGGCCTCAGGCGAATTCCTGTGTCTCTCATGCATCAGGTGCCCCTGATCTGGGCACAACTCCAGCCCCCATCTGGTAGCAACCCCCGCTTTCCCCCAATAATCCCTGCTGTCATTTCTTGCAGCCAGACATAGAGAGAGCTAACTCTGCCAGACAGAGAGGGACAACACGTCCAGACAGAGAGGGACAACTTAGCCAGACAAAGCTAACACAGACAAACTTGGAGGGGGTTAACACAGCCAGACACACACATAGCTAACACCTACCAGGCATGGATATAGCAAACATAGCTAGACACAGAGCAAGATAACATAGCCAACCTTGGCGAGAACCAACAAAGCTAGACACAGAGAGAGTTAATACCTGCCAGACATGGAGACAGCTAACACAGCCGGCCACAGAAAGAGCCAGCATAACCAGACACGGAAAGAACTAACAGAGAGAAAACTAACAGCTAATACAGTAAGGCAAAGACAGAGTCATATAGTGTAGTGTAGCATAGTGCAGCACAGCATAGCGTGGTGTGGCCTAGCATAGGACAGCTTAGCATAACAGCATAGTATGGTATAGTAGCATTTATTGCAATGGTGCACACCAAATAAGTGTGCTTGCATGTGTGTGTACACATAAATGTCCTAACAAGCCATCCTGATCAGACCTGAGTGGCCATGGCCCTGTCTAAACTCTCCACCATTCGGGCGTCTGACAAAAATGAGCAAAATACAAAAGTGCAGGTAAGACTCCAGAATTTTGTTTACTAGTCAGTAGACTGCAGAAAGGTACGCTATAAGCCATAGCTTATAAGTTGTGTAAAGGCTCCAAAACAGTTTTGTGATGATGTCTCCCCTCACTGTGTGAAGATGTCGTTGGTCTGGGCTGAAGTGAAGAGCCTTGTGATCGTGTGGTGCAGTCAGTGCCAGGGGGAACAGTCCAGCCCCTCCGCCTCCTCTCTCTGCCCCCATCCAGGGACATTTTCACACCTGCTGTCCAAATTTGGAGCATTTGTGCAAGTTCCAAAATGGTTGGAAGTCCTCTCGGGAGACATGCGCTCCAGCTGGTTACACAGACACATGGGAGCCGAGAGACAGAATGAGGGTGCTTTCAGATTGGGTCATTCCTTCAGTGTTTTTGTACGTGTGTGTGTGTGTGTGTTGGGGGGGTATGTGTATGAGTGTGAATGGCAAAGAACGATATGTTGCAACACTGGCCACTGGCTGTAGTAACAACACCTAGAGGTTTGAGTTTTATGCAAATAAAGTCAAGAGTGTGTGAAATCTCTATCCTTTCTGCATGAAACAGTGCTGACAAACTATAGCCTCTATACTGTATTATGAACATTGTGTTCTTGTGTACACTTTACCAAAATGAAATAACAAGAAAAAGGAAAAAAATAGTATGATTATGGTACAAAAAGTTTATTTAGTAACAGTTTTGTAAACATTTGAGGTAAATGAACATTTACATCAACTTGTTCTTACAAAATTTTTTTTATACAGAAGGCACGTCTCTTAAGACAGCACTGGAACAGGCTGCATGTTGAGCTTGTGGAGATGGATTCTACACCCTGACTGGCTCTAGAGATCTCAGAAATCCACGACACAACACCCTTTTCCTGGTGTGGGGGCGTGACACGTTACCTCTGGGAGGCGCTCTTTCGGGAGCGACACATAAGTGACTGCATGTGTGCCGCGTGTGTGTGCGTGTGTGTGTGTGCATGTGTGTGTGCGTGGCGGGGCTTTGGCATCAGCCCCCGGGTTTCAAGAATGCTGTACTTTGTACTCCTGATGCTGGTGGTGCAGGTGGGGCGGTGGTCTGCGAGTCTTACTACCCAAGCTAACGCGTAACATCCTCACAACCTGTGACGCTGCAGCAACCTTGCAACGTCGCTTTGGCATCACAGAGGTGTTGTGGGGATGTTATAAATTCAACGAAGGAGCACACAGAAATAACTCACAATCTCCAGGCCATTTTTTTTTGTTCTTTTTAAATATCCAAACTTTCTGCAGTCGTTTCAGACAAAGTTAAGAGTCCTAAACTCAACAAATAAGCAACTTAAGTTATCATATTCTACAAGTTATGTTTTAAAATCACATTTGATGTCATTTTTTTTTTTTAATACTGTATTTAATGTTAAGAGCTGCTGCGTTTACTATTAAGACATATTCCTTTAAGGATTCAAAAACATTGGCAGAGTCTAGTATCCTCTCATTTTCTCTCTTCTACCAATATAAACTTCATAGAACAGGGTTTTTTGCCTAAATGTGCAAATCTTCATCTATATACTAAAATGTAAACTTTAAGAACCAAAATGACAAGATAACACACTTTTTTTGGTGTTTTTTGATACATTAAAATATGCGAAAATGTAATATTACATACATCTGTAAAACTGCTCTTTTTTGGCAAAAGTGTTACCGTCATGAACAAAAGTTTGCAAAGACTCCCATCTGACTGAAAGTATCTCAAAGCGTGTAGGCCCGTAACAACAATTACAATACTGTGATTGTCTTTGAAAGTATTTGTTATATATTCTGTATATGTTCTGCTCCTTGTTTTATACCTGCAGTCAAATGTTGTTATCAAATCACACAATGATAGGTATTCTTATTTAGATCCTCAAAAGGCCATATTTCAAAATAGACTTTTATTTTAGTTCTTTAAAAAGTAATAGCAAATTAGTAATTTGAGGGATTTTTTTCCAGAAACAGTCAAAACAGTCTTCCTCTTTTTGTGCATTGTCTTATTGTGCATAGTTTATTCAGATCTCTCTGAAGGTTCAGATATCTTACAAAATCGGCGTTGCATTTTTACATCTAGAAGATGGAAGACAGTGCATACATTTGTCCACTGAAGTAGTAGTAGTCAGTAATCATTTGGGAGTTCAATAAATACTCTGAAGATAAACTGAAACACACACACACAAAAGAAATACAAGGAGAAGAGGTGGCTAGGCTCCTGGTGTCGCCAGGGGGTTTCGCCCTTATTTGTCCATTTTGTACCAGATTCAGTTGTCAAGGCAACTACAAAAAAGTTCAACCAGTCATTTTTTTTTTTACTGACTACATGTAAGCATATTTCTTCTTGTAATATCCTCCAATACCTTTAAAAATATCACTTTTCATAATTAAACCAATAAGAGATTTTAAGTGTGTTCTTTTCCTTTCATGGATCATTTTCCACAGTAGGTATGCGATTAAGGTGATACTGTGTTTCAGATGGCAATAAACAGTCCTTATTTAAAAAAAACTCCCAATCCTTCCAGTCAAACTGTACAGTTCTGTTATTGACTGAAAATAAAGAGGATAAGGAATATCTGGTCAATGAATAAAGTATTGGAAGTTTTGAAAGTAAAGTTTGAAAGTATGAAAATAGGTGAATTTAAATAGGAAGCTAACAGTTTTGCTTATGTTTTCCATGGGGGGGGAAGCGGGGAAGGGGGTACCACAGTTTCAGATGATGTCAGTGGTCCATCATAGTTTTCTCACTGCTGCTGTGATGAACAAATTCCTGAAGGCACAGTTGATTTGGCAGGCGAAGGATGTGGCAGTAATCAGGAGTCAAAGGAGACCCCATCCATCATCCATAGTCTGCTGTTCGGTGTTCATTCACTCACTTCTCTACAGCTTCATAATCTCACATCACCCTCTCTTTCAACACCTTATAGCTGAGTCTGCATTTTAAAAGATCAGCAAAAAACATACTTTCACCTCTCTGCTCTCCTCTCTTTGGTTAAATTGATTTCATTTTTTCTCCTCGAAAAAACGAAACTTTGCAGCAGGGGCTGGGATCGCAGCACCTTGAGGTTTGAGGAGGTGCGTAGTCTAGTGGCAGAAAATAGGACCTGAAATTTCTGCATATAAAAATGATAAACAGCAGGGCATTGCAAAAGCACACTCAATTCTTGGTTTCCACCCACAATTTCCCAGCAGTTTTTCACTTCCTGGTCAGGGCAAGGTCACAGAGATAGGACAGCATGCGTGTGTCTGTATGTGTGTGTGTGTGTGTGTGTGTGTGCGAACTCTCCTTGTCTTCAACTCTCCTTTTCCATTTAAATAACTACTTTCCCATATTTCTTCCTAATCCTAAACACCAAAACCCAATTAATATCACTTTCAAACGTTTCACTATCACCACTTTTTTGTCGACATTTTATCAATATGAATTATCCATTCTTTCTTTCCTGGAAGCAGACCGATTGATTAAGCGGTCACTCTGTGCCATGCTGAGCGATTAGTTCACAGTTCTGTGAGAGGGTCAGCAATCGGCTGACCGTGGGTAAAACCAAGACAGTGAAGCGTACTTGCAGACCTGTTGGTGAATCAGTGAGTTGTAGTTTCACATTGACAGATTTCACCTGCATTTGGCAAAACATGAAAGAGGTAAAAGGAGCAAAAGAGGTCCTTCCATACACTGGTATCTAAACTATTTCCTGAATGTAAAGAAAAAAAAAAACAACACAAGGACTGTAATCACGACGCAGTGTAGATAGGTAGATGACTGCATATAATGAGCCATGATCTGTATTATTTGGCAGGAATAAAAAAACAAGTAAAATGTACATTCCAAATTATTTCACTGAAATATTTCAATAACAAACAAAAAATTCTATTGCCTAAAATCATGAAACTTTACCACCTAGCCTACAGCTATGCCTATACTCTAGCCACTAATCTTTCCATGTTGCTGAATTTTGTTACAAGTGGGACATATATTTCTCTAATACACTGCAAACACTAGCATCCTTTGGGGCCATTTTATGAAAATAATATCTATCTATCTTTATATATATATTTATATTACTTTTTACAAGCCATTATTACAAATCACATAAGACAAGACCTTTCTTCAAGACTGAAACAATTTACCCTGATGAAACTGCAATGACAGCATGAGTGCTTTTCCAAAGAAAAAAAAAATAGAGAGAAAGAGACTAAGACAAACAACAGCAGCTACAGTACCAACAGAGAGTCTGACGCCTGACTCACACCCAATCACAGCTCAGTGAAGTCTGAACTCTGGCCATGCAACAGGAGCACCACGCAAGCATTCATCAGAACGTCCTGCTGCTCCAGTGCACTGCGAAGTCCTGTCTCAGCGGCACCTCCTGTCAAACGTTTTAGAAATGTCGGCTCAATGTTATGTTCATATTCGTTCTCCCATTCTTCGTGCTGGAGGTCTTATAGAGGCTACACTGGATTCACTGAAACTACCGTGATGCCGACAAACACCGGCTTAACACCAAACACCAAGGAGGTTCATCACCTACGGCTTACCAGTCCGAAAAAAAAAAAAAAAAAACTGAAGCTGTAACGTTCATCACAAGAAGCAACAAAAAAAAAAAGAAACATAAGTGCATCTCTCCAGAATCTCCTCACGTGAAAAAAAAAACTAAAACTGGAAATAGTGCTGAAGTCCCAGCCAGTCACCGCTGACGACGATCTCCCTAGCCTCTCTCGATCTGTCTGCTTTGCATCACTCTCTCCCCCCTCCCCCGGTCTGTCCACATCAATGTCTGAAAACACCATGTCACAACAAACCTGTCCAGGATACGCTACAACTCACCGATTGCACTGCAGTACATGTTGCTGTTTACAGATTTATATTGAGAGCATCCCAGTTCCAGTGCCCTGCCTCACATCATTGCTGGTTTTTATTCATGGTTTCTTACTTTTTTTATATATATATGTATGTATATATAAAAATGGGAGGCGGCGGAGGGGGGTGTGAGGGACTAGACCGCCAGGTCGTTGGGTCTGGCTCTGCTGCTACTGGTCTTACTGGCCCGGCTCAGACGGCGGGCGTCCATGACGGCCGCGGGGGCCTCG